>NW_022145602.1:26391832-26554332 GCF_000002235.5 Strongylocentrotus purpuratus
CGTAGTTGTGACTCGAGTGAATGCATATAATCATTTTTTCCCCTTTATGTTTTTATCTGTTTTACCGGCAATTTTATAGGGATCATTATCCAACGCAGAAATGGATCAGATCGAAACATCTACGACATCTACTTCCGACTACCAAATACCTGGCTTGTGGGAGTTCATTCAAATCACCGTGTTTTCTCTTCTCGGGTTAATGACCGTCGTCTCTAATCTTTTCCTATTCGCCGTGCTGAAAAGAGGGAGGGATATCTTCGATGACGTCACGGTTCTTCTGTTCCGTAGCCTAGCCACCACTGACATCGTTACGGGAGTCTTGGTGACTATCCTGGAAGGAATCGTCTTCTATTTTCAGGACTTTCCCTACAGCCATACAGCGTGTTTGTACATGCCGTTTGTGTGTTGCTGCATGGTTATGAGTGCAAGCATCCACGTTTGTTTGATGAACCTTCAACGGTTTATGGCCGTGAGCTATCCGTTCCAGTATCTTAGAATAGCAAATGTGGAGCACATCCGCCTCGCTCTAGCCATTGTCAAGATCGTCATTGTCTGCATTTCGCTGGTTCTCCTCCCAGTCCACAACTTCCCTTTAGCGCCCTTATTTCAGAGCATGTGCGAAACCAGGTCAATTTCCCACATGATCGACAACATCGGTTCTTTGTCCACGTCAGCCACGGCCTCGATTATCGTCATCGCGGTCACGACAGTCGTACCAGTGGTAATTCTAACCTTAACAAATGCGCGTCTTCTGACCCTAGCTAACAGAAATCGCAGAGGGCGTCCTGACAAACATGGTAATCAACTGCGCAAAAGTAACGGCATCGGCAACGATCAAGGTTCCCAGTGCAGATCTGCTCGTTTACCCAAAGGTCTGAAGACTGTGGTCATCATTACTTTTCTCTTCTATCTCTCTGTCGTCCCTTTCGTTTTTATAATCGGGGCGATTAGTTTCCAGCCGCATTTGGGTGAGGCCGGGTACGATGCAGTTTATTTCATATATGTATTCACAATCTTGAGCAGTTGCTGGTGGAACGTCCCTGTCTACGTCTTAACGAACGTCACCTTTCGACAGAGGGCGCTGTCGATGCTGCGAAGGGTATGCCATCTGCGTCGTAGGAATGTATCCTCAGCCCTACCAACCTCCACGGACACCTACAATGAGCCGAGCAAACAAACTGATACCTTGTGAGTCTGTGTGATGCAATCCTTTCAGAATCGACCAACCAACGATGTTTGACCTATTGATCAACGATGATAATTATGACCGATTAAAGCCAAACCGGCTAACTCCAAATAGCATAAGCTCAAATTGTCAAAAATCTATTAGTTGAGAATGGGGATACATAGTGAAGCACGGGTTAAAAGTTGTAGTACGCATTAAATCTATAAAAAAAAGCAAGCAAAATGAGGTGGATCCATGATTTCCTTGTAGGCCTAGTGACTTAACTCACATTTTGCGGGGACCATTTTAGTAATAGCTTATTCGAGAAAAAAAATATGTCGGAGGCTGGTTAAGAGGAGGGTATATTATTATTTTAACGGGCACATCGTACTAAAAATATGTCACAATGAGATTTTTGGGGAAGGGGGATTCCCCCCCCCCCCCCCCCCCATGCCCACGTGACCTGCATTTAAATTCTGACCAAATGTCATTCATGTTAAAAAGACAGAGACATAACCCTTACTGTACTGGGCTATTTCGAGCACTCTCTGACTGGGGGGGGGGGGGGGGGGGGGGGGGGGCCTGGGAGGCCCCCCCCCCCCTATGGTCTCGAATGTCCGATGAACGCGAAAATTTGCATGTTTGTAGATATTTACGTAAGGAACAAGATGGTGTAATTAGTTTTTTCCTAATATGCAAATTTTAGTCGTTACAGCCTAATTAATTATGCAAAATGCAAATTTTATGCATTTTACAGAAAACTCTACATATTTGTCCGTAGACTTGTGAAGAATCTTGAAAATGTACTGAAAAAATGTTTCCTTCATCTCAAATTCATGAGGTTTCATTATTTTTATGATATTTGAAAATGCATAGGTTAATTTGCATAAATTATGAATAATCATTCATGAATATCAAATCTGGAAATATATATAGGAAACTAGAATCATTACAAAAATTGTCAGACTCCCTTTTTGAATGTTGAAACTCATTATTCATATAAAACTTGTGTATTAAACTTCTTTTCTAACACAAAATAATTATTTGATGTAATTAATAATGATAATTTATGCAAATTTGATGCGATTTTCAATTATTTATTTTCTTATGTATTTTTTTGTTTTTTATTTCTTATTATATCTATTGTTTTATTTCTAATGTATTCTTTTGTTCTGAAATACATCAAGTTACTTTGAGAAACAAATAAAAGCAATTTGATTTCAATTCATAGTATTCACATTTCTGCTTGTACATGAATATATGCAATTATAGCACTTTATTGATGACATGCGCATACTAATTGTTATGTAACACCGTACAGGTATATCCGATTTCGGCGAAAATGGTATCAAAATGTGCGTAAGACTTGAGGGAAAAAAGTCATGAAACGACAATTCAAAATTCCAAGCAGTTGCGGCGCAATCTCCGAAAATGTCGAGGGGGGGGGGGGCCTCCCAGGCCCTCCCCCCCCCCCCCCCAGTACAGTAAGGGATAAGTAACACAATAATTATGTGCTATATGCAAAGATGTTTTTATAACCTCTCATCTCTTCCAAAACAATAGATTTCCCACGACCTACCTAATATAATAATAATAATTATATTTGCTTATATAGCGCCTAACACTTACTTTATCAGAAGTCTCTAAGCGCTCTACAATAATGCAGCATAATTACCCTGGCTTAATATATGCCCCTAATTTAAGGAGACCGAGGGTTTATTCTCAAATTTCACCGAAAACTCATTCGCTACGCGCTCTTCCATTAATATTTTGTCTGATTAAATATTATATTGAAGGCCTTTTTAATTCTTTCATAATGAGAAGGTACCTAAAACTCCATCAGGGATCGGTTATTGTATCTAGTAAGAGAACTTATCGGTCGTAATATGCGCCCTCACAAATACAATTTGTTTGCTCGCTCGCAAATATAAAGACCGTCACATAAAAACGGACATGATCTGGACTAGTGTTTGTAAGGGGAGGGGGTTTTAACATCTTTTCAAGTCGCATTCCCGAACCGTTCATTTTTTATTTACATTTTTTGCTCTTTAGAACTTTTTTGTTAGTTTTTTGCCCTTCGAGTTATCGGGCAGAGCGTGCCATCTCAATTCCATCCAATTGTCGTCCTAAACGGTCATCAAGCTAGGAAAGTTAGATGGATACATAAAATGTAGATATACATATAGATTATACAAAAATGATACACATCAGTGAGGGCATTAGTTAGAATTACCCACACAAGGTACCTTTGGAAGAGTCTAAGACGCCAGAGGCGATAGCCGAGGTGTTTGGACTGTTTTGAAGGTACCGAGTGTTGGTAATTTTACAAATGGCCGAACAAAGTGATGTGTTATTTGTTTTATAAGATTTGATTCTATTCTTTATATGAAATAATGTTTTATAACATGATTTTACTAATGACCGGTCAATAGCATGTAATAATAACCGGTCATTATCAAAACTACGTGTTAGGCAAAATAAATGCCTGGTCACGTGTACGCTCTCAACCAATTATTTGATTATGATCCACGTCATCATCTTATACAAATCAATAATAGATAGCTGATGGGTGGATAATTTGAGAGATAGATAGATCGATAGATAAATGGATAGATAGATGAATACATATGTATATAGATAGGTATAGGTATAAAAATGGATGGATAGCAAGCATAGATAACATTGATATGTAGATAATAACAGTTTGATAGATAGATATATTTATAGATAGATAGATAGATAGCAGATAATTAAGGTTTTAAAGAAACGATATACATATAGCTGTATTAAATTGGGAGCAATAATTAAAAGCCTACGAACAGCACTCTATCTTTGTGTTATCTATGTGTTAGAACTTAAATGTGAGCGCACTTGTCTGACACGACGGTTTTTGATGAGGTTAATTTGAAATGGGGTCCTGTATGAATGAGTGTTTGATATTAGGCAGGTTTGGAGATGAACAAGATACCCGGTTGCCATGAGAACTGACAGCATATCCAAATCATGGCTGACGGTGTTTCAATCACAGTGTGCAATTTGTATCGTTATCCGGAATGACAGTTTAATGAAAATTAGAACGAGAGAGTGATTTAGGAAGTCTTCCGATACTAGAGCTGTACGCTGTTCTGTTCAGATGATCTAGTTTTTATCACGATGTTTCATCCTCTCCGACACTGCAAAATCTACACGAACATGCTGGACCAATGATGCAAATTCGAAATGGAATTGCAGTGTCCGTCATGCATGCTAAAATGTGGGGTGTGAGGAAAAAGCAGTGTCATGGTAGAAAAGACTTCCGGCAATAATTCACTTCAGGTTTATTTACCTGTCACGTTGGCCCACTTTGGTTAATTGCCTATGATTTTAAGTTGAAATGGAACTTTGTATATTTAGTGACTTGGCACCATGGTAACAGTGACAAACAGCGAAGATGAATTGCATCATTTCATTTCATAATTGCGACCCTTTTCAGAGAAATCCTAAATGTAACACAATCGGAATCGTGTAATCGATATCAGTGGGATAATCGTTGAAGTCAATCGTTGAAGTCAATCCTGTTTTCCTTTTCCTGATCGCAAAGATATATTTTATAATTCTCTGCGTACAAGAAATTTGATTAACAGCCAGGAATATTGAAGGCCACCTTATCTGTATTTCTCTTGTAAGCACATCAGATGCATCGCACTCCTCACAGCTGGTACAAACCACCATTTTAAGTGTGAGTATGATCCATTTGGGCAATCAAGCTTGCATTTCATTTACTTTATTCATTTATTTGATTATTCATTTACTTATTTATGTATTAACCTATTTATTCATGTGTATATCTTTTCAGATATTTATTGGAACGGTTTAGGCCAAATATTTTTTTTCATAGTTTCCCGACTGGTTTTTTACAGTCAGGAGGAAGGGGTCCGATGTTATTAAAATTTGATAATTTGTCTGTAAATGCTATTGGGCCAGTGCAACACACATTTTGTTAATTCAAATTGTGTTTGTTCATTCACTGCAGAGGTTAATAACAAAAAGAAATTACATTACTGTTGACCAAATTGTCTCGATGTCCTCACATAGTTATTTATTTAATTTCAGAACAAAAATATCAAAAATGTAAAAAGAATTGAGGCGGTGCGATAGAAGAAATGATTTTATTTGGCCATATGTTTTCTGAAATATCGTTATGTTTCTAATCTTAATCGCAAACATTAAAATTCATAATATACTAAACCAATGCTAGGTTTGAGCTCGGAATAATTTAAAGTAGGGTTAACAAAAAGTTAAACCGAGGTGCGAAAATTCTCTGTTTAGCATGATATATAGTCTTCGTGTCGTGTCACCAAATTAATGAAATGCGGGATTAATTTTTTAAGGGTATTCGTGATTTCCACCAAATCGAGTGCTTTTGAGCTGATTTTTTTTAAAGCGACGATAAGTCGGGAAGAGTATAATTAGGCCCCATAATACTTAGCCCTTTTGAGAAAAAAAATGATTGCATTTCAAACTTAATCATACTCGTAATTTCTCTCATCCTGATACAGCTTGTATGGAATACCATGGGTTCTCCCTATAGTTTTTACGAATCTGACATTAAAAAAAAAAGAGATGTGCAAACCGGGAGTGCAATGGAAGAAAAAGAAGTAGTGTAACAATTTAAGCTATCATACTATGATTGATTTAGGCAATTATCAATTGATAGGCATAAAGCTAATATGTGATTGTTCCTTTTATTGTAGAAGTGTTTTAGCCGAGTGGTTTAAGCACTTTATTATAGATGCAAAGGTCACGGGTTCGATACCCGAGACGGCACATATGTCTTTAAGCAAGGCCATTTGATCTACCTTGAGGGACCCCTGGTGGTGCAAGATGCCCACCTATATTTAACTTTGGGTAATTTGATAAGGAGCTCACACGTCAGCGATGGGTAAATGTCTGATTCCTCGCTCGCTACACTCGTTCGCAAACTTTAGAAACGTGATAGTTTCAGACAGCGAGGTCCATGAATATTCCCATATTATGATATCATATTCGGGCATCTTGGAGCCAAAATATAGCTTTAAAAAAAAAAATAGTATCGAATTTTTTAATATCGAATTGAAAATTCTGGCAACGATCGACATGACCGAATATATAATTTAACATTACATCTAGTTTACATTGTATGTTGATGACTAAATAACATTCTTGCCACAATCAAAGTGTCAACTTTTTTGCTCGCTCGCTCGCAATATTTATGATCATGATAGCAAGAGGCCCGCACGCGAAAATGTGCCCGTACGTCTATGCATGTGTACGAGGGATGGGAAACAAATCCTCTTTAATTATCCTCTCGCCGACGAAGTCGGAGGGGATATAGTCACGCTGCCGTCCGTCCTTCCTTCCTTCCTTCCGTGTGTGCGTCCCTCAGTGCGTCTGTGCGTCCGTTCGTAACAAATTTGGCTTTCCGATCGATAACTTTAGTAATGTTTGACGGATTTTAATTAAATTTGATATGAAGGTTCATGGTATTAAAACGCAACCAAAGTTCAATTTCGGTGTATGTAGGTCAAAGGTCATAGCTCATTAAATATGCGAATTTGGTTTCCGATTCATAACTTTAGTATTGTTTGACGGATTTTAATGAAATTTGATATGAAGGTCCATGGTATCAAAATACAGCCTAAGTTCGATTTCGGAGTATGTAGATCAAAGGTCATAGCTCATTAAGTATGCGAATCTGGTTTCCATTAGATAACTTGAGTAATGTTTGACGAATTTTGATGAAATTTAATATGAAGGTACATGGTATCAAAATACATGTACAGCCTAAGTTTGATTTCGGAGTATGTAGGTCAAAGGTGAAAGGTCATAGCTCATTAAATATGCAAAAACACCTAATTATATACGTGTTAATGTGGTTAACTTCCTTGTCTAGTAATATAAAAGTATAGTCCAATGTTCTGATATAATATAGGCCATTTGTACCGTGCGAGGGGATGCTACGCTTTGCGTTGACTTGTTAATTTTGAATTGGGGTGACGAGAAATGGTACAAGTTCTATAAGGGTGCCGTGACTAAAAGAAAAATGTTTGGAAACCCCCGCTGTTCTAGTAAACTCAAAGCTGGTGCCTTCTCCTCCCCCTCCCCCCCCCCCCCAAAAAAAAAGACTAATCCCACGCTATGCCACTGCTCCTGATGTTACAGGTTTCATCCATTGGCAGGTACACCTTGCCCACTCCCGTATCAAAGTTGTGACTCGATTATGCCTATCAATTTCCTTTTTATCTGTTTTTACAGGCATTCTTATAGGGATCATATCCAACGCAGAAATGGATCAGATCGAAACATCTACGACTTCTTTTTTCGGCTACCAAGAACCGGGTTTGTGGCAGTTCATTCAAATCACCGTGTTTTCTCTTCTCGGCTTATTGACAATCGTCTTCAACCTTTTCCTTTTGGCCGTGCTGAAAAGAGGGAGGGATATCTTCGATGACGTCACGGTTCTTCTGTTCCGTAGCCTAGCCACCACTGACATCGTTACGGGAGTCTTGGTGGCTATCTTGGAAGGCATCGCCTTCTATTTTCGGGACTTTCCCTACAGCCATACAGCGTGTTTGTACATGCCGTTTGTGTGTTGCTGCATGGTTATGAGTGCAAGCATTCACGTGTGTTTGATGAACCTTCAAAGGTTTATTGCCGTGAGCTATCCGTTCCAGTATCTTAGAATAGCAAGTGTGACGCACATACACATCACTCTAGCCATTGTCAAGATCGTCATTGTCTGTATTTCGCTGGTTCTCCTCCCAGTCCACAACTTTCCAATGACGCCCTTATTTCAGAGCATGTGTGAATCTAGGTCATTCTTTTACATGATCGACGACATCGGTTCTTTGTCCCCTTCCGCCACGGCCTCGATTATCGTCATCATGGTCATGATAGTCGTACCAGTAGTCGTCCTCACATTTACAAATGTGCGTCTTCTGATTATAGCTAACAGAAAACGCAGAGGGCGTCCTGACAAACATGGTAATCAACTGCGCAAAAGTAACGGCATCGCCAACGGTCAAGGTTCCCAGTGCAGATGTGCTCGTTTGCCAAAAGGTCTGAAGACAGTGTTCATTATTACCTTTCTCTTCTATCTCTCTGTCACCCCTTTCGTTTTCGCACTTGGGGCACTGTTTTTCCAACCACCTTGGCGTGAGGCAGGGTACGATGCAATTTTTTTCGTATCTGTATTGACAATCTTGAGCAGTTGCTGGTGGAACGTCCCTGTCTACGTCCTAACGAACGTCACCTTTCGACAGAGGGCGCTGTCGATGGTGCGAAGGGTATGCCATCTGCGTCGTAGGGATGTATCCTCAGTCCTACCAACCTCCACAGACACCTACAACGAGCCGAGCAGACAAACTGTTACGTCCGAGCTCGTGTGATCAATCCTTTTTAGGATTGACAAACCACTGATGGTTGACCTATTGGCCAACGATGATGTGACCGATTAAAGCCAAACCGGCTTAGTCCAAAAGGCATATGCTCAAATTGTCAAAAATCTATTAGATAGTTGAGAATGGGGGGTATATGGAGCACACGCTAACAAGTTTTAGTACGTCTTGGACCTAGAAGGAAAAAAACGGGGTGGATCCATGAATTCCTTACAGGGTTGTGCACATTCGAGTAAACTAATGCACTGAAAAAATCCAAGTGACAAGCTAGTGAGAAAAAAAACACCCCCCCCCCCCCCCCCCCCCCCAAAAAAAAAAGAAAAGAAAAAAAGAAGAGGAAATCACATTTGGCAGGGAATATATCAATTAGAGCTTCTCCGAACATAATTATTTCGGTAGCTGTTGGTAATTGTAATTTTTATAACGAGCACCTTCAAATAAAATATGTCACAATGTGATTTTCGGGCAGGGGGATTCACCCCCCCCCCCCATCCGACACTGCGTACGTTTAATGTATTAGGTTTAAATGTTTTTTTAATGTAGTCATCTATAGTCATTTGTATCTATTTGTGGTCAAATGTAGTCATTTTTTATGGATTACTTTCTATAGAAAAGATATGGATATAGTATATAATTATTATGTAGGAACAACCTTATTCTGATGTCAATGTGTACGTATAGTTTAAACTTTGTTCAACACAACATTGGTTCGATGATAGAATGTTAAAAAAGAGATTATCTATTTGAAAGGAAATTAAGAGTATGTTAGCACATAATTTAAGATCTAGATACGAAGGGATATACAAATGTTAATCACACTCTAACTAACCACGAGAAGATGTCGATATACGATGTTATTACTGACAGAACGTTGTTTTCAGTTTTTTTCTTTTATAATTTTTTTTTATTGTTGATAAAGGCCAAATACCTCATAACAAAGTTGTATCCATTTATATAATTGATGTTTTAGTGTATTGATGTCATCGTAAGCACCTCCTAATACAGAAGGCTCGAAGCAATAAACGCAATAGTACTTATTAAGTTGTAATTCAAATAAAATAAAATGCCTGTTCTCGGTTTCTACAGTTACTTGTCCTTATATTATGTAAAGGGTGTTCCAAACACAAGCATTTGTTTTTCGGATCGTCGCCTCCTTCTGCTTTTTTTGCTTCCTCTACTGTGCTGTTTTGTTTATTGTTAACTATATTGTCAATGAAAAATTAAAGGAATTTGAATTTGATTTCACAATGGTATACTAACTATCAAACTATTCAGCTTACTGAGTCTGTATATTGTCCTTTCTATATGACGACTCTAGAAAGTTAGTTTTCAAACTATCAGTACTGCAACATTTGGATGCGTCTGAACTGATTCCCTCATTGGTCGAGCAGTTGTGGATCCTCATCCCAAAGGATAATTTTAGAGGGTTTTCTAGGAATCACTTCTATCTTTACGTATAGATTCAACAGGCCCGCCTTAAATCCCATCTGCACTAGTTTGGTCAGGAGGGATAACACCTCCCTGTACGCTTACTGATAGGTGGTTATCTCATCAAATCAGCTCTCAATTAACGTAAGAAAAAGGGGACCATTGTTGACCAACGGTCACCATTTAGGCATTGTTTGCTATATAGAGGGCGCAAGTAGCTATAGGTAGTGCAGTGGTGCTTAAGGCCCGTTGTGGATTGCAATTTGAAGTCATAAAGTTTAGAGTTTACATTGCTCAAGAGGGCTATCTAGAAGGTTCTAAATTTCTAAGGCTGAAGAGCTATACGGGGCTCTGCGACTGCGAACCTACAGGGACCCTCAGGCGAGTCCCTGGACCCCATCCGTAAAGAAAGAAGTGGCTCCCTATACAACCCTTCATTCTATGAAATTATTCCTAGGAGAATGTGTATTTGTGTCTGAGTGTGTGTGTGTGTGTGCGTGTGCGCGTGTGTGTGTGTGTGTGTGTGTGTGGGAGGGGGTATTATTTATTGTGATCTCGAATGTAACACTTTCAATTTTACACTGATTTTGTATTAAAACCTTTTAACTTCGACAAAAGACCTAAAAGACCCTATCCGATGAAAATGCAACTATATGGCAATGGAAAGCTGAAATAACGTACAATACAAATACAAAGGAATAGAAAACAATATTTTTGTATAAGTATTACACAAAACCAATCTAAAACTTCTTTTTCCACATCCCTTAAAATTACGAATCAACATGAGTCAAATTTGCTTCAGTTATGGGCTTTGGGCCCATTTCTAGTGTATCAACCTACGTGGTGCATAAACGCTTGAGCTAAGTCAAATTCAAATTTAAATAATTGACTGAAATCAATCCTGCTATGATAACTTTATTATCAAAGCAAGCAAACGAAAGAAAACCAAGCCTTATATGCTAGATAGAAACAAAAAATTAAACAACCCAAGAAAACAAAGGAAAATTGAAATAAGACTATGTACAAATGGTCGCATTAAATTCAATACAAATGAATACATTGCTATTATCACAATCAAAACAAAACAAAATATTGGAAATAAAAGTGGCTTTTCTTTCGTATTCAACAACATTTTCACAATTTTCCTCGTTCGGATTCAGTATCCCCGCAATGCTCTTAAGACTTTCGCTATACGTTTCGAGGGAATTTAAACGTTTATGTGAGGTTTAAACCGACCCCCCCTCCCCCCCCCCCCCCTAAAAAAAGAAAAAAGAAAAAAGAAAAAGAAAAAAGAAAAAGAAAAAGAAGAAAAAAAGGTCCTTTTGGTTCCCATTTTGATTTTATTTCATTTTTTAATTTTAATTAGGCAAACGTAAAAATAAGAAAGTTGGGTTTTGAAGCCTCAACCCGACTCTAAAATGAGTGATTTGGTAGATGAATTAGGCTAATATTTTTGGTGAAGATGATAGCAGTCTTACTCTAACTTGACTTAAATTTAAAAAAATAAGTTTACACTTTGGGTGGGGGTCAATTTGACAGTTCTCTTAGATCGCGGCCATGGATGATCATAATAGGCAAAATGTTGCAATATCTATTACTTTATTACAACAAATGGTCATTGAGGCACCACAAATGAAACTTTACACCTTAATCCAAAACAAACATTACTGTATATATCGTCTTATCTACATGATTATTGATACAATATCTTCTGTAATTATTATCGTTTGTATATGATTATTGAAGGAACAGAACAGCAACATTTTCAAACAACCTTGAAATAAGGAAAATATCCTCAGAAATGATTAACCTTATATACATGATTGTTGTAGCCATACAACTAGAACCGACTTCATACAACCTAACAATTACGCATATATTCTTTTCAGGGATAACCTAATGTACATGATCATTGTAGTGCAGTCCTTATAAAAGCTTGCAATGAAATAAATATCTTCTGTAATTATTATCTCATTTATATATAAATATATATATATGATTATCGTAGCAAAAGAATTGAAACAGTATTCATACAGCTAAGAAAATATCTTCTGTAATTATTATTCTATGTTCATGATTATTTAAGCAACAGAACAGCAATTTTTTTCAAACAACCTTGCAATAAAGATAAGGAATATATCTTTTAATAACACATACATTCATTTTAGTTATTTACATGCTCATCGTAATAAAACAAATGAACACTCTTCATGAAACCTTGCCATGAATAAAAATATATTCTGTAATTATTGTCTTTAATACATGACCATTGTAGCAATACAAATGGAACAATATTTATATAGCCGTATAGTAAAGACAGTTTGGTCTGTAAGTATTGTCTTATTTACATGATTACTATAGCAATACAAATTTAACAGTTTTTAAAGCACCTCATGATGAACCAAATATTTATTGTATTTATTAACGTATGTGCATTATCATTGTAGCAATATTAATGAAACAATATTCAAACAACTAAGAAAATGTCTTCTGTAATTATTACCATAATGTAAATACAACTAGAACCGTTTTCATACAACCTTCTAATAACGCATATCTTTATTTCAGTGATAACATGGTGTACATGATCATTGAAGTAAATTGAATGAGCAGTCCTCAAAAAACCTTGCAATGAATAAAATATCTTATGTAATTATCATCTTATGTATATGATTATGGTAGCAACAGAACAGCAACATTTTCAAACAACATTGCCATAAAGAAAATATCCTCTGAAATTATTAAGCTACATGTACCTTATTTACATGATTGTTGTAGCAATACATCTAAAACCGTTTTCAAACAATCTTGTTATAACGCATATATTTGAAACAGTATTCATACAGCTAAGAAAATATCTTCTGTAATTATTATTCTTTGTTTTTGATTATTTAAGCAACAGAGCAGCAAACAATTTCAAACAACGTTGCAATAATTGAAGCAATACAATAACACACTAGTCATATAGGCGTATAGTAAAGACAGTTTGGTCTGTAAGTATTAGTTATCTGATTTACATGATTATTATAGCAATACAGGGTTAACAGTGTTCATAGCAACTCATGATGAACCATTTGTTTATTGAATTTATTATCTGATATGCATTATCATTGTAGTAATATAACTGAAACAATATTCATACAAGTAAAACAAATATCTTATGTAATTATTATCCTATGTATAGGATTAATGTAGCAACAGAACCACAAAAGTGTAGTCTACAACCTTCAATACAGTAAATATCCTCTGAAGTTATCAAGCTACCTTATATACATGATTGTTTTAGCTGTACATCTAAAAAAAACGTTTTTATACAACCATATAAAACGCATGTATTCATTTCAATTATTACCTTATATACATGATCATCGTTGTAAAACAAATGAATACTCTTCATTAAACCTCGCCATGAATAAAATATATTCTGTAATCATTTTCATATATACATGACCGCTGAAGCAATACAAATGAAACACTAGTTATATAGCTGTTTATAAAAGACAGATTGGTCTGTAAGTATTGTCTTATTTACATGATTATTATAGCAATACACATTCAACAGCTTTCAAGGCAACTTATAATAAACCATATATTTATTGTATTTATTACATTATGTGCATTGTCAACTCATTGTAGAAATAAAGCTGAAACGGTATTCATATAACTAAGAAAATATATTCTTTAATTATTATCCTCTGTATATGATAAATGTAGCATCAGATCAGCAACATTTTTCAAACAACCTTGCAATGAGGAAAATATCCTCTGAAATTATTGAACTATCTTATATACACGATTATTATAGCTGTACATCTAAAAACCGTTTTCATAAAAACCTTATCAAAGCAGATATATTCATTTCAGTTATTACCAAGTGAACATGATCATTGTTGTAAAATAAATGAGCAGTTCTCATACAACCTTATATTTGCAATGAAGAAAATATGTTCTGTAATTATTGTCTTATGTACATGAAGTATGTACACACAAATTGTGGGAAGAAGGAGTAGGGGAAGAAGGAGGATACTTTGGATGGACAGTTTGCAGAAATTGTTGGAAGAGAGAGGAGTGAAAGAACTGGGAGTGGCACTAATACAGAAGGCTAGGAGCCGAGGATTTTGGAACAGCATGATCGCCAAAGTCAAACGATATGGCACTTAGAGAGAGAGAGTACATGACCATTGTAGAAATACAAATGAAACACAAGTCATATAACCTCGTAGTAAAGACAATTTTGTCTGTAATTATTGTCTTATTAACATAAATATTCTGGCCATACAAATTGAGCAGGTTCAAAGCACCTTATGATGAACCATGTGTTTAACCTTCACTAGGCTATTTTTCTGATTTTCTGCTTTCTTTTAATTTAGTTTACTATAATAGATTTCCCTATAATCATGAACAATTATTAAAAACCTTTTATTATAAATACATGGCTCCTGGCAGCATTGGCAATGAAGAAAATAAATGATATTCGAGATTCAGAGTGAGAATCATGCAGGCTTCAAGGGCGGATCTACGGGGGAGGGGGTAGGGGGTTTAACCCCTCCCCCCCCCCCCCCCGGGCTACCAAGTGAAAATGTGATGTGGATAGAAAAAAGCCATGTTATGTGTCCAGACCCACAAAGTATTTAATAGTAGATATTCGTAGATGCCAGACTTAGAATACACGTTTCAATCTATTCAGTATTCTTAGAATGACATCTAATCGGCATGTTTGTACGTTCAAACTAATATTCGTGGAAGAAGACCTCGGCTGTATCACCTAATCCAGCTCCCTCCAAAGCAAGACGAAGTTGATTAACCTGCTCACTCGGTCGGACACGCCGTCTCCAGTCACGAAGCATCTCCCTGAATCCTGAACTTGAGACGCTGCTAGCCGAGGAGTCTGCTCTGTCAAGGTATTTCTCTACAGTTGAATGGGAGAAGCCAAGCTGGTAGCCAAGATCACGTGCATCTTTCATTGAACAGACTAAACCAGACAAGATTTTTAGCACGTTGTCTGATGCAAACTTTATTCGGTCTCGTCTGCAGTAGTGAGAGAAATACGACAAGCGAAGAAAGGGAATAGACAGAACAATGAAAGACAGTGTAGAAGATGACATGACGGCGTCCCATCCCATTTTCATTAATGCTAACCCACCAAATATTTACCAATTAATATGTATACTGCTTCACGAGTAGATTATAATATAGCAATTTTATGACTAATGCTCGCGAAAAGAATAAAGCTTTGAAGGGTTCGTGTCGCTTTGTGAATTCAACGACTGGCAAGTCAATATGTGGGGTTTTGCATGTATTATTTTGAATATTTTCGATTTAGTACTTGACCTAATTAGCATTGTATAATAATAATAATCCAGAATAACGATGCACCTTTACTGCATTAAGACCAACAATTGATTTACTTACGTATGGGATACTCGGTAATCTGGCTCGACTGTTTGGATGAAAAAGGGAAGAAAATAATTATGATGTGTAAACTACAATTGCACTTTTTAAAAACTGTTAACAGGGAATTGTACCCTTTTTCATTTATCACGAATAAATCTTTGGGTTGTGAAATTTGCCACCGATACCTTTCTTCAGTTCATTTATTTGATATTTGGGTTTGTAAGGTTAGGTTTAGGGACAGGGACAGGGAAAAAATATAATAATGGATTGATTGTTGAATCTATGACTAACTGGCTTGTCTAATAATATTTACCAAGAAACGATTGAGGCCGGAGTATATTTCGGTGAATCCTTTCTAAACGATTTACTGGAAACAACGAATTGACATGACAGAAATTCTGAACACAGGGAATAGGGAGATATGTGTCTACAGGCACGACCGGTCAAGACTTACACTAATTGTAGTATATAAAGACTTCATTAAATAATATGTTTACGTAATGGCCTACTACCATCCCTGCCAGCCTAAACTTGACTTTGATGATTTGCTAAATATTATTAGCGTAACGAGGTAAAAGAATGGTTTTCCTCAAGATTTCCACCACACGTGACTTCAATTAAATGTCACATTCGAGTAGTGGACATATTGGAGTAGGGTATTTTGTTCATTACCCTCCCCCTCCTCCGCCACACCCCGTCTCGATATTTTAGGTGTGTTCATCGTTTGAACTTCCTTCAACCATAATGGCGAATTGCAGTCCTTTGAATTAATGTATTACTAAGAGTTGACAAACCTTCTATTGAGATGGGTATTTGTTGTTCTGCGAGTGTTGATGTGCCCTGCTCAATACGCAGAGAGATACTCTTCGCCCCTCCCTCAGCGTGTGAGGACATCAGCTCAAAATCTGAGGTGTTGCATTCTCCGTTCAGTAGACAACGTACAGGAACCTAGTAAACATTTCCAAACAAGATTGCGGATAATGCAATGTTAGAGATCGTTAATTGGTCAATATTCATAACATTTTACCTCTTATATCTTTTGTGTGAGGAAATCCCTATGCGGGGATGATTAATCAAAGATTCCTTAGTAGGAGAGGTTGATAAAATTGTCAATTTTGAGAAGAAATCTTGTGGAAATTGACTAAAATAACAGTTCATACATATTCTGTTATAGTGCGATACTTACAGTTTTCTGGACCTTTCCTGAGTCGGAAAGACACCAAAGATTGATATCATCTTCATTTGATTCAAGAGAGAACTTGATCACGGTCGCAACCTGGTAGAATGGTTCCAACGAGCTTCCCTGTCTTCTGCACATATCCTGACAACAAAACATGATTGATAGCGTGACTGAATTGTGTACCTGGGTTACAAACCTGAGCAATTTAACAAAAAAAATGGCAAAGTCATAAAATTTGCTATATTTCATGTCGTCACCCTTCTCTAGTAGTATTGTCTTCACACCACTGGATCCCCCCCCCCCTCCCCCATTTTTTCTTCATTTTGGAAATTGAGCTCATTGTGGGGAGTGATTGTACATTGCAGGGCAATTTCGCGGCTCGCCTATAACCCGGGTAATAAAGTCTGATCTCTATTAACATTAAACTGTGACGGGTGTTATATACATGGTATAAGAAGCCATTAATAATATACATACGGCATGATATCTGTTGCAGGGATGAGCTATGCAAATACGCAGTGTAGATTTCTGTGAATGAACCATGAACAGAGGCTGAAATACTTTACAGGTGAATTGTACTCCATGAACGTTGCTTGATGACAACGCCCAGAGTTGAAGATGACGCGTAGAGAAACCAAACATGTCCTCCGAGATTTGGAAATCCTTTGATGTATTTGGAAGTAGGCTCCTGTAACCAAATGTATCTTGAAAAATGCAAGAAGAGTGAAAGGGAAAGCAAAACACTATGTACATTTTTCAAAAAGATCAAACGGAATCTATTCATGTAAAACACACACACGCCAGCCCCTCAAATAAATTAATGTGAATATATGTAACCAAATATCATGCACCATCATTTTAGGACTGGTCAGGAGACTTATTTACTAAAACTATTTACATAACTAAATGCATTTACCTCGTATCATGGTTTTATAAACAAGGGTGAATCATTTGGAATTGTTGGAATGTTAAAAATGACACCCTTTCTTCTGCATATTTAGAAAATAAACAAGATCTTTTACAAAGAAGAGTAGAGAAGAAGAATAATATGCATACCTGGTCCTAACTTGGTGTAAAGGCTTACACGTAGGTCATCTTGATGTTGTTCCAGATGGATGCAGTGTGGAAGAGCTACAGTCGCAGGTTTGAGAAGTTCTTGAGTGAAAGAGCATGCAATGACTGGAGTAATGAGTACGTCTCCTTCCTTAAGGGGAATCTTAGACGAACAACAACTAGGTACACTAAGAGTGACCACAGATCTCATCCCTTTAGGGATTGCTCCTGCAGGGATGGATACTCTGACGTCCAATTCATCTAGCTTTAGCTCTCCACCGTCGTGACCAATGATGCTATGAGAGAATGGGTCCAGGAAACCTGTGTGATGTTCCATTGCTACCAACGGTTGATTCAAAGACACAATTAACAGATAAAAGACATGTCCGGATTAAACACGGGTTACCGTTATAAGAATTACATACAAGTTTTATATTGAGAAAAGCTTTTAAAAACACTTGCAGTATTAAAGATTACAGCATTTCTTGATATGACAGGACATGCCAGATATTTTATTCACAGGGTTTTCTTTATAATTTCATTTTATAAACCCCCACACTGATAGTAATTTGTGTGTAGTCCTATTTTATTCTGTATTTCTGCTTTTGTTTTTGCTGATTTTCTTCCGGATTTTTGTTATGTCATTAATGCGTTGAATAATTACTATGTATATTGTGTATATTGGTTTGTTATTTTTTTTAATAGAAATGTGAAATAAATTAGTTCAATAATTCAATAAAAAGGAGACTTTCAATGAAATTATGTTAACTATAATTACCTTTTGCTACTTTGTCTGCTGCATCATTGAAATGAAAAGCTTTTGTAATTTCGAGAAGCCTCTTTCTTGTCCCTCCCTGTCGTACCCATACTTGAAGCATTTGTAGAACGATGTGTCGTATTACAGTTGGTTCAAAGGACACAGATGTAGACATGACCTGCAAGATTTCAGAACCTGCTAGATCAAGGCGTTGGGAAAGGTCGAGTAGATCTGGAGTTGTGCAAATCTTTTTTGAGATTTCATCACGGCCTGGGAAAAAATAACAAAATAATTACCATGATTGTCCATGTCCTTTCGTCTTCTCCCTCTTGAATTGGACTAAACATTCTTATAATTGTACAAGATGATGGAAATTTACAGTAATCATAAATTTCCATCATCTTGTTCATCTCTTTATACAACTTACGCACCATCCCACATGATTTCAACCATGAGTTAACGTGATCGGTAGCGTAGGAGGGGGGGGGGGGGGGGGGGGGGGGTAAGGTCACCCTTTTTTTTTTAGCTCACCCATTAGCATACATGTTTTTTAATTAAAAAAAAACAAAAACAAAGGGGGGTTACCCCCCCCCCCCCTGCGTACACGCCTGAACGTGATTGGAAACAGACTTTACCATAGTACGGCTTAAGATTGTCCATAGTTGTATCAAACCTGCATTGCAATCCTGGATGTGGTAATCTTGAAGAAGCTTTGGTATCAGTGCTGTCTTATCTTGGCTTCCTAAACGTCTGTACCACTTGTTGAGGAGTTGACATGCCAGTCTGTTCATCGCTGCAGAATCAGAAGGTGCAACCAAACCAACAATGACGTCATCATCAAGGCGAAGGGCTTTCCCCAGTTGCCATGCCAAAGGCAGGGTATTTACCGGAAGAGCAACGCTGCACTGCTCGCCCGTACTTGGTGACCCTCCACTTAGGTCGAAGTCTTCACAGGTTTCATCTCCATCTATGATTAAAGAAAAAGAAAAAGTTATATATATAGTATCTATACATATTGTCTCCCTCCTCGAATGAGAAATTTGCGTTGTAGAACCTTTCTAGAAAGTCCACTAGTCAACAGTAGATCTTTTTTCCCTGTTTTTTCTTGAGTTGCCTTCATAGACAAGTTTAAAATCTTCTCTATAAAGATAGACTTCAATTATCATATTCACTAGCATCTTGACACAACCTTCTGACAGCCATTGCACTGTGAAAGGCCATCATAATGTGACATACCCGAATCTGAATTCCTGATGATCTCCATATCTTCAGGCTCTACAGACTCGCTCTGCCCTGTTCTTTGTTCAGGCGGTGAAGTAGAATTTCCTTCCAGTTCTTGACCAGCCACTTCTTCTTCTCCTTCTTCTTCTTCGTCTACAAGTAATAAAGTACATTGTATAAATAAGATAGTGAATTAAGAATGGTACTGCCTTTAGCATAACAGCACCTTTAGTCTCCGTGTTTCGTTTAATTACTCATAGGGCCTATCCAATGGCTGTTCTTTTACTTATAAGCAGAGGGCCAAAGTCAGAAAAGAGGGGTTTGCCTGCCACTACCACACAAACTAAGCACACCTTGTTTATCCGACAGATTATATTATAATACCCAATATTCCAGAGGTGTTTTGGGGGGCCGAACATCCCTAAATCTGGTCCCCCCCCCCCCAACGCCCTTTTGACGAAAAATAGTATTTTGTAAATAACATTTAAAGGAGACCTTGCCTCTAAATGAGTTATTCTATTACTTTCTGTTTTAGAATAAAAGGACACGCGATATCTCAACATAACTCAAATACTTAATGTTTACTACATTTCAGCCTTTGGTCCGATAAACAGATATCTAGAGCTTTTTTTTGTATACTGTTAGGTGCCCTTAGTGTCTCGAAATAGGCTAACAGGAACTTATTGTTAATACCATCCTTAACCCCAACTTTTAGCAACGCACACCACTGAAATACAAGTTGAACAGGGTGCCAATGCCGGGATGCCGTGAAATCATATTTATTATCCAAAGTTAATCTGATTATAAAACTCTATGAATCTCTCCTTTTTTTAAGCACTGGAAGTTCCAGAGTGTACTCGTCCCTAAGTTAGCATAAAGGTTCAAGCCATTCGTTAAGCATAGTGTTACAATAATTTCAGTTTAATATGAGTATGTTAAAAAAAACAATGACTTACTCCTTTTTCTACTTCATTTTTCCAGAGTATAATTCATTATCATTTTTATCTATTAACAATGAACAATAGTTGCCTGTATGAGCAGCCGATGCCAAAAGGACAGATTCCAAAATGCACTTCAACGTCTTAGTCGCTTTAGGTCCCGATCTTTGAGATGCCTTCCACATGCAGAGCATTTGGATGTTAGCGTCTTTGCGATTCTGCAATGTCTTGTGTTTGATGTTCTCAAGCTTATTCTGACTGAATCCAAGCTTTGTGCCAATCTCCATGAAGTCTGTCCACTTAATATTTCTAGCCAATTTGAGCAAGTCTTGGTCAGAAATGTCACTAAATAAATTGAGAAGAAATGATGTTCATTATACTAGAATCAAAGCTTATCTTGACTTCTGGTTAGTGAATTGATTTTCGACAGAAACTGTAATCCAGTTGATCGGATATTTTCCATGCACTTGGATAAATCGATTGCTTCGATCAGCAAAACGTATATAAACAAATTAAGCTATGCATCATTGATAATCAAATCAATGGGACACAGGTTTTTGTACACTTGTATATACAAATACAAAACATTATTTTGTACAAAAGAGCAATATTTATGAATTCTGAAAATCAGAACTTACAAACGAAACTCGTTCACCTTGCATAATAGCAAGATCAATAAAACACATCTTGTAATTCGCGTGACACGCGGTCCGAACGGATATATTCATTTTACGTTTGTATTTTTTCGCAAATTTTTAAAGCTTTCAAAAATTTCTACCATATTTATCTCCCTTATATATCAGTTATCTTTATTATTAGAAGGTCAATGTAAGTTAAGTGATGTGAACATTTATTTTCCGTCGTATAAGAGAAGATTAACGTTTAGATTTAACGCTATTACCTCTTGTAACTCTATCGAATCACTTTTGTTTCTCCCTATTTTTGTATTTTGTAAATTCATAATTTTCCTTTTTTACATCAGATATTGCTCAAGCTCACACTACTTTGTTTCTCTTATTTTTCATTATTTATTTATACCAGCTTATTATCAGGGTGAGCTTCTCCTTTGATAATCTCCATGTATGATGTTCTGGCTTTCAGTCCTGCGAAATCTACTCTGGGTTTATTTCGTGAGAAAAAATAAAACACCCACTGTTAGAATTTTGAGTTAGGGTTGCAGTAAAGTTTTAGGTTTGAATTACGGTAAGGGTTACTGACCAAAAAGAGAGTCTTACCATGTTGAAGGAATGTCTGAAGAACGGTAGCCCAATATAAAGGATGTCGTTGTTGCATTGAAAAGAAATACAATTTTTAGGGAAATTAGTTTCTTCCGCATAATCACAAATGATTAAATGCAAAAGTGATAGATACTTGAAAACATAGCTTTAAATATACGTCTATAATTGGCTAATCATTTTTTTAAACATAAAATGTTCACACTTATTATTTTTGCTATTATTCTTTCTATTTACGTCTATATTGCATTTTTTCATTTTGAATAAAAGTAGGTCCTATACCAATACTTTAAAGGTACTATGTCCCACTTGCAAGCCAACAAAATGAAAATGTTAAATGCCAACGGCATTTGAAAGATAATATTAATTTAAAACTTCCCAAAAAAGGGGGGAGCTTGAAAATATCTTTAAGTTGAAAAGTAACGACTATTAGTTATCGAATCGACTTAAGGGCTATAGAGCCAGTAAGTAACAGTCTGATTTCCAGACCATTGTACCGAATGGTCGTACGTTTTATGCTGCGCAAAGATTCAATCAGTTTAATTTTGGCCATTACAAGAAGTGGGTTATCGATGGAGACAAATGCTCATGTACCCTTCACAGCTCATTTTATGTATTTTTGTACCAAAGAAGAAAAAAGCCGGTCGTTCGCTCAACAGTGTCTGAAAGTGAATTCAAGCAAGTAAACGGGTTTCCTTGCACAATTTGAATATTAGGACACCGCTAACGTTTAAATTCTACAGATAGGACATACATGACATATTCATAATTCTTGCAAAGTTCTACAGAATTTGATATTGGCTGCAAAAGGGACATAGTATCTTTAATATCAGGATTTCATTTTTTTTTTTTTGTATTGTAAATGTTGAACTTTTTTTTTTTTTTTTTATCTCGCAGACGTGTGATAAGATAAAATTAATTTGTTATAGGAGCCTGAGACTACTAATTCTGTCATATAGAAATATATTGCGCCATACTAATGATGAATATGATCATCATTGGTGTCAAAATATTTTCCAAAAGACAACAATGGCCAATGTACATCTCAATCAAAAGATTATTACAGATCTATACACAGCTTAGGTACTATAAATGTTGAGTCATGAGGCATTATGTTTGGTATGCTTAAGAGTGTTAAAAATCTGCTGATAAATCTAAATAAGTAACAGTAAAACCTGTCATTTTCGTCTTTTTTGCCTCTATTCCAGCAGACTTCAGGAGTGAAAGAAGCTCTTCCTTCACATTTTGATGTGGTAGTTGTCTCTGTTTCCACATTATCAAGATTTCGTGGATGGCCTCTTGTCTGTCTTTGAGCCTCTTATACTCTATTGCATCCAGTTGTTGTATTTGGAAACCAAGTGCAACTCCCAGGTCATAAAAGTCGTCTATCGAAAGGTTTTCAGCGATTTTCTGGACATCTACATCAGGGAGATCATTTCGAGAAGTTTCTTCGATTTCTCTGTAAAACAAATACATGTAACTGTTTCTTCATCTTAGTTACTATACTTTACATTTCCTGCATGGTGTTGCATTACAAAATGTTAATTGTCATCCAAATACCATTTACAATTCCAAAAACGGGTACAAATCTCGCAAGACAATGAATACGTTGTATTTTAGACAATAGGCTTAATATCTTTAACAAAATTGTAATTGGACTTAGAGGGAACAATCTCGTAATGCACCTTAAAGATAAAGTGGAGTTCTTGTCATGCGATTGCATTGTGAAAGAAACTTTTCTTTTCTTAGGTTTTTATTCATTTCTCTCATAACGAAAATTGTACATAATTTATAACATTGTATACAAAAAAACAACATAATCTTCACATACGTCTAAATAAATTTGCAAGTGAACTTTTACATTTAAATAAAAGGTTAAAAATAAAGTTAAACATTATTTTACAGATAAACAAAATAATATTTTCACATTAAAAAGAAAAGAATCGCAGATAAAGTTTGTACTATTTTCACGACCAATTTGCTTATAAATTTCAAATTATTTCTTTTCTTTTCCACAATATTTTGTTTTCCTCTTAAATTTCCATAAGAGAGAAACAAAAAAAAAAGGGTTATGATAAAAAATTAAAAAATAAATAAATGATTACAAAAATGAGAGAAAGAGCTAGGGAATACCTACTACCCCCACAACATTTAAACACATAACAAGTACAACAGTATACAAAACACACACCAACATAGAACGACAAAAAAAAAAAAAAAAAAAAAAAAGAGAGAGGAAAAAAAGGCAAGGGTAGAGAAGAGAGGAGGGTCTAGAAGTTGTATATTGAGAAAATTAGAAACAGAAAACATTTATTCTAAACTTTCCAAGGCTTTCCATTTCCTTAAATGAATTGAAACGGTGTGGAATCGATCAGAAAAGGTTGATCATCTAGCATATAAGTATTGGTGTGTACTGCAAGGTTCTGGAGTCATGAAAATGATAAGAAATATGGCCCAGTCTTGGTCGAGTTACAAGCACTGTACACAGAAAGATGTGGGCTACACGAACATGTGGCATAACAATCTGTCCCGATTTTTATGTTGTTACATATAATATATAGAATATGAAAGCATTTGCAGAGCCATGCTTCTCAGGGAACATTTTTTATCTCGTGTTCTTCCACACTTGCATAATAAGCTCACAAATTATGTTTTACCTCTTCCCAGAACTCATTTTATTTTTAAAATGTGAATAGATTGATAACGACTTGCTTACCGGATAACTTGAGTAAATTCAGGACTCTTGATTTCATCTGCAATCACGAAGATAGAGTTTTAAAAGAAAATGTACATACACTCAGAACATCTTTAAATCATTGTTATTTTAAAAACAGTCATTGTACGAAGTTAATGTCCAGAGAAAACGATTTCAATGAGTAGAAATGATAGATTTCGGTGAATATGTAATGTCTACTTATTACTTTCAAACGCGTGCGGGTCCTAAATTGATCGAAACATTTTTAGTGTCATAAGAAACTCTCCTAAAAGCTTACAAGTAAAGAATTTCATAATATGCCTGCGCATGCAGGTATATCTTTTCACGAAACTGATAATTACTTTCGTTCCCGAGTAATGGTTTCCTATTGCGTCAATTTTATGAAAGTAACAGCCGGAGCTATTAATGTTCAGGAAAATTAACTTGCCGATTAAAAAGGAACGTGGCCGAAATTAACGTTCATTATATCACGTAAAATCCTGGCTTGTCAAAAAGGTCAATCTCTCTTTATTGCAATACAGGGATGGGTTTCATATTGTAGACAAACCTTCGTATTTGATGACGAATGCTATTGATAGAGACGCCCCTAGGTTCCCAGACTGTGTTATTGTGACGGTTATCACGTTAGATGTAGTATCGTCCTCACTCGGGGGCACTGTTAAGAGTACATTATGTCTCATTCGGTTGTGAATTTCCTTTAGAGAGAGCAGCTAAAGGACGAGAATACAAAAAAACGAAGAAAATGCAATAATTTTTCAATAATTTATTGCATTTTTACCCCGGTTCCCAACATAAAACAATCTTCTGTGTGCCCATGCCTTGAGCCATAATGCATGGCCGTCATGAGGATTTTTTTTATGTTGGGGACCAGGGTAAAATGCAATAAGTTATTGAAAATTTATTGCATTTTCTGTGTTTTTTTTTATTTATGGAAAATGCCCCCTACCCTAGCCCCCGCTGCGTACAGTCATGGTTCAGTCACAAAGCAATGGCCTCGTAACTGTACGGCCCCAGGATCAAAACCGTGTCGATGTGCTATATTAGTGCCCTTTTGTGGTGCATTAATCCTCATTACTGTCATTTATGACTTAAAGGTACTATGTCCCTTTTGTAGCCAACCTCAAATGCTGTAGAACTTTGCAGGAATTATGAATATGTCATGTATGTCCTATCTGTGAAATTTAAACGTTAGCAGTGTCCTCATATCCAAATTATGCAAGGAAACCCGTAATACTTGCTAGACTTCACTGTCAGACACTATTGAGTGACTGACTGGCTTTTTTTTCTTCTTTGGTAATAAAATACATGAAAAGAGTTGTAAAGGGTACATGAGCTTTTGTCTACGTCAATAACCCACTTCTTGTGATGGCCAAGATTAAACTGATTAAATCTTTGCGCAGCATAAAACGTATGACCATTCGGTACAATTGTCTGAAAGTCAAGACTTACTTTTGGGCTCTATAGCCCTAAAGTCGATTTGACAACTAATAGTCGTTATTTTCCCACTTGAAGACATTTTCAATCCCCACCTTTTTTAGGGAAGTTCTAAATTAGTATTATCTTTCAAATGCAGTTGGAATTTAACTTTTTCATTTTTTTGGCCTGCAAATGGGACATAGTACCTTTAAGGGCGTGGGTCCCCTAGTTGATAAGCATAGTAGCATACATATGCTTTAACATTCGCACAAAACACACATTGGCAAATTATTATTCAATAAAATCTGAGAATGTATACTATTATCTAGATCTATTATTTTTAAATTATTTTTTAAATAATTCCATAAATTGGAGTAAAACAAAAATATTCCAACTATATGAGCGACAGTGTAGTTGCCAATGTATGTACAATTGATCATAAGTTCAAATATTCATAACTTTCTTCATTTGAATCGGATTTTGCTCAAGTTTCACAGACCTGTTCTTTTCATTTCTCTGCATCAATTAATTACAACCTCATATCTGGGTAGACTTCCTCTTAAATGACAAAACTGATTTTCGTACCTTAGTTTCTGCCATCTTTCCCTCACAATCACGTGCCACTGTAATGTCACCTGAATGACATATGATGCTAAATGGGACAGAACGATGGGCCTTGCGGTACGACTGATGCTTCTCCTCATGTAGAACTTCCTACTTCAAAGAAAGGAGGACCAGCAATAGAGTAAATCATGGGCTAATGAATCGTACAGTTTCTCGGGTTCTCACTCATGGAAAATTTGTATTGACAACATTTGGGTATAAACAACACTATTTTCATAATCATTATCATGATTCCATTTAATGTTATTTCCATGGAATTCAAAAACATCGATTGGGGACAATTGGGAGTTTTTCCAACTTTTTTTCAGATAGCATTTCGGAAAAACCCATAGGCTGCTGATGGATGATACTTGAGGACATTACAATGCCATTACGTACTTTAATTCACCTTGTTACGAGCATTGTATATAGGCTTTGGCATACAGGCTGTGCTCGGAGTACATGTAATTGTTGATGAAATTATGACTCAAGACAATTGTAATGGCGTACAGCAATTTTAATCTCTCTTCTATAAACAAATTTCTATCAAGTCTGGTTTAAACAAGCTGTGAGGCCTTGCACATAATAACCCCAGAAAGTCAGATTTTAAACCACAACCCTATAATCTTCAGGAAATTTGCAGTAGTTGACAGTTTCAAGAAAACTGTAAATTAAAGATTTACTAATAGAACATGATTTACAGTACATACCGTATCTATGCCAGGAAGATCGGCATGCACATGAAGATGAACTTCAATCTCTTTGCCTTGTTCTATCGTTTCTGGGATGTATGGAGTGCACATTAGTTGGCGTCGGATCACCTGCTGTTCGAGAGGAATAAGAACCCACCACTCAGCACATTGACCAATGTACAGCTCAAGATGTCTCTTGTACACTCTGCAGTATGGTGGTTCGTCTGGTGAGCTGGATGATCTATTTCTCGATGTTCTTGGTAGATCTGGAGTCAATTGTTCAATAATACAATTCAGTTATTAAGAAATTTTATTTCGTCATGGAGCCGATTTGTCCTTTAAACCGTTGCACCTTAATTAAGTGACACCGAACGACACCAAATTAAAAAGTGGAGTCCTTAATTTGTTGTCAAGAATAATTGTTTAAAATAGCTTCAAGTTTAAGTAGCCATCCTAAAGAGCACAAAAACCCCTTCACTCCTTCTTCTTTTGAAAATGTCCACAAATAAATAGGCATTACGGATTGATCATCTTTACAGTATAGATGACCACGATTCCCAGAGGGTAGAGGATGAACTACCAACCAAGTGATCACTTTGAAGGCGTTCTAAGACTACAATCAGATTTCAAGATTTCTGGGTTTATTATTTATGTAAATGCACCTGCGAAGGAGAAGTATATAAAACATTAGATATTATTTTCAATTGTGGTTTCATGGAAAGTAAACGTAGACAAAATATGGTATCATATGCTAAGAATGTAATTTAAAATGTTGTGTCTAACAAAGCAGAAGTGGATCTCGGGACATCATTTTCCAGATATCCCAGTATTAATAATGGGTCATTTCTCAATCTGACCCAATTGACTTACCCTTCACTGAATCCCATGAACGGCAAACAATGTCAGGTTTCACTTGATCTGGGTTGACGATGAAGACTGAGTGTGGTATCTTGATCTTAACAGGTGGGTGGAAGATCATGTCTGGAGGGTCACATCTGATCCCAAGACAGGCCAATGATTCATCCCCCTGAATGTTTATACTTTGAGGATCTCGTATACTGGTTAATGTTATCTCACAGGAGTCACTCTCTTGTACAGCCCCTGGTGGGATAGACATTGATATACCAAGGTCCGCCAGTTCTATCTGCTTTCCGCCACTATCAACATGAACAGACACTGTAACCAATGGTAAGGGTTCTTCGGCTGTATAAAAGATGAAATCAGGGGATGAACAAGAAATGGTGGAGGTGAAGAGTTCCTCTGTGTTCAGAGAAGAGTAAGTGACTTAATCTGAAACTCAGGAACATCAGAATATCAGAGCTAGTGATTTAAACAAATGAACAAAATATATATTCATTCGAGGCAAAGAAAATATATTTCTTGAATATCCATTGAATGTGTAGAATAGGGTCTACAGTAGGCCAAGAATGTGGATCAACTCATAATTAAATGTAAACAGCAAGTTCTCGTTTTGATAGATGAATAAGTGCACTTTAACAGCCAAATGAAGACTGGATGAGTAATACATATTGCAGTTGAAACAATGCCAAAGAAAGTAAATTTCGTTATCTCTCTATATCCTACATTACCTCGATATCTTGGGATCATCTCCATTGACGGTAACCTATAGTTTTGAGGGTACAAAGAGACACCCGAAAGAGTGATTATAAGTATTGATGATTTGGTTTAGAATCATATCATGTAAACAAAAACATGAGAGCTTTCGATAATCAACTTCAGCCATGATATGAATATAGAGAATAGACAAGAAGAAATAGACGTTCCAATAGGCCCAGAGTCCAGGGTTTAAAGGGGCCATCACATTACATTGAGGAAATGAACGTGAACGAATTTCAAAAGACCGAATAGGCGCACAGACCTGAACTCCGAATACATTCCAGATGCTGGACGAACATTTCTAAGAACGAAACAGAGCGAATTGTGAATTGTGAATGAACCAAACGAACGACTAACTTTGCATACGCACCCCTTACTTCAACAATTTTTATGCAGAGCACCCATCACTCAATAAAAATGAGTCGGTCCAAATTCCTTACGTGATATTTTCACATGTTTAACCGGGTATTTATTGAAATAAATAACAAATTCAAAATAAAATGTTCACATGAACTTCGGCGCCAGCAATTAATCACTTTTTAGTTTCGTTTACGCCAAAGCTGGAATAGACCAGTTTGAAGGTAGCCCATGTTCAAACGACCCCCAAATATACAGAGTTCTTAAAATATGGATAAGTCTCACTCTATGCATGTTATAATACTCACTGCCAAAGGGATGGAAGTGCTTCATGAATACGTTTTGATTTTTCTCTTTAAAACAAGACTGTGATTCGTGTGAGCCTATCATAGAATGTACCTGCAGTGCGAAGATGAATAATGACTTTCGTGAGCATATATATCCAGCATTTGTGTCAATGGGTTTACAGTTTGGTACAATACCATTTATCTGCCCACGCGCGGATATTAGCTACAAACTGGTCCATTAATCATCAAAAGACGTAGCTTGTGTACAAATATTTCCATACCTTGAAAACAAAATCTGTCGGATAACTTCATTGTTAGCATAATGGATTGGTAGTTTCCATTGACTATCCCTTACATCCAGCTTCGCGCCGTGCTCCAGAAGGTATAAAACCAAAGCCTTCTCAGGGGAAAGCTCGTGCTGATAGAAGTCATCTGAAATCTGAGTCAACATACGTGGTGTATCAAGAAAGGTTTTCAAAAACAAAAAATAAAAGAGCTGCAGTAAAAGTGTATATGTTTAAATATGTTTATAAACGGGTCATTTGTAAGTTTGATGCTAAAGACATATATTTTTTCCATCGATGTTTTAGTTAACCAACTAGTACGGAAATCTTCCCAGCAATTCTATTAAATTACACGTTTACTTCCCATCAAAACACTTCTTGCCATCAACCTAACAACTTCTCTTTAATACGCTCGTTCGTTAACCAAAAAAAGGATGGAAAATGGTGAATACTTTTGTCATCAAACTTTTAAAAGTCCACTGAATCTTCCATAACACCATATGCCAACATACAGGGCACGGGGTGGTTGTCGATACATGGAGGGAGGGTCGTCAATGGGTAACTATGTTCTGTCGAAATATAGGATCATCGGCAGAAAGGGATGTAACAATTCCTTTCTAATTTGGTATCCGAAATCAACACCTTTCTCAAGGATTAATGGTATTATCCAGTTACATTTATGGAATCTTTTTCTCAACGGATAGATAGGGTTTGACTTGAGCCTTTAGACTTGACCAAACTACCCACAAAAGTTATATCTACAAAATTGAGTTCTTATTGCAGGGAAAATGTACACTGAACCAAATAGTTGAAATGGACCAAACATGACTGTTCCATCGTTATGCAGGGACAAATTTTAAATTACAAGTGAACAATTTCAAAATTGAGCTTAAGACAAGTGCATGACATTAACATAACTACGATTTTCTTCTTGCAGACCAGCTTATCGGTTTTCTGCGCTAGGTAAGAAATAAGTCGTCTTTACCTGTTGGGGTTTCCCTTCTGTTTGCTCTTTTCTGACCGTGTGATCAGAAAGTATGATGGCTTCATGGAGACAGGTCTTTCCATCGTGTGACTGGATGTTCAAGGAAGCTCCATGGGAAACCAGCGATTCGACAACCGATGTGTGGCCATTTAGAGTAGCAAGGTGAATGGCAGTCAACCCTTCATCATCACGGCAATTAAGAATCCCATTGATCTATACAAATATTTGAGAAAAAATGTGTAAATTATACATTATAGACGTATTCGTTTAGATAGAGCACTGGCTGCATTACGTGACCTTTCAACTAGCTTATAAAAGCCACATAATTATAAAGAACAGTTTCATAATTTGTTATTAGCCTGCACATTGTGGAATCATATTTAAACCCAGAAACATATGGATTCGAAATAAACTCCATTTAGCTATTTTACATTATTTATAAGATATTTTCAGAATTGTAATTTGACGCTTTTTTGCATTATTTTCATTAGCTCCTCACTATGTAGAGGAAGGATTTATTACACACCTTTGCCTGTTTTGCTAAGATGTCGGAAGAGTTGACACTTCCTGTCTTTGAAGATACATGCAGTGGGGTCTGTCCATTGGCACCCTTTACACCAACCAGGGCTCCTTCCTCAAGCAGGACCTTAACAATATCGAGGTCATCATTCAAAACAGCAATGTGCAAGGGAGTGTAGCCGTTTCTATCACCCATATTCACACTTACTCCTTTCGTTAACAAATACTTTGTGACGCCGAAATGACCCTCCTGAGCAGCACTGTGTAATGCAGTTCTACCGTCATTAGCTCCCGTGTTCACATCAGCTCCTTGACTGATGAGATATTTGGTGAAATGAAGATGACCATAATGGGAAGCAATGTGTAAGGCCGTCGCACCTTCTTTATTTCTTTCATTCAACTCAGCTCCTTGACTGATCAGATATGTGGTGACTTCTAGATGACCCTCCTGAGCAGCACTGTGTAACGCAGTACTACCGTCGTTATCTCCCTTATTCACCTCAGCTCCTTGACTGATCACATATTTGGTAATATGAACATGACCATATTGAGCAGCAAGTTGTAATGCTGTCGCACCGTCTTTATTTCCCTTATCCACCTTAGCTGATTGACTGATCAGATATTTTGTGACATCGAGATGACCCTTCCGAGCAGCCCTGTGTAACGCAGTACTACCGTCATTATCTCCCTTATTCACCTCAGCTCCTTGATTGATGAGATATTTGGTGATATGAAGATGACCATAATGGGCAGCAACTTGTAATGCAGTGCTACCGTCATTATCTTCCTTATTCACATCAGCTCCTTGTCCGATGAGACATTTGGTGATATGAGCATGACCTTTCTGAACAGCAAGTTGTAATGCAGTGCTACCGTCATTATTTCCCTTATTCGCATCAGCTCCTTGACTGATCAGATATTCTGGGACATCAAGATGACCATTATGAGCAGCTATGTGTAACGCAGTGCTACCGTCGTTATCTCCCTTATTCACATCAGCTCCTTGACTGATCAGATATTCTTGGACATCAAGATGACCTTTCTGGGCAGCTATGTGTAACGCAGTACTACCGTCATTATCTCCCTTATTCACCTCAGCTCCTTGACTGATCAGATATTTGGTGACATCAAGATGACCCTGGTGAGCAGCACTGTGTAATGCAGTTCTACCGTCATTATCTGCCCTGTTCACCTTAGCTCCTTGACTGATATATTTGGTAATATCAAGATGACCATAATTAGCAGCAATATTTAACGGAGTACTACCGTCGTTATCTCCCTTATTCACCTCAGCTCCTTGTCTGATGAGATATTTGGTGATATGATCATGACCATAATGAGCAGCAAGTTGTAATGCAGTACTACCGTCATTATCTCCCTTATTCACATCAGCTGCTTGACTGATCAGATATTCGGTGACATCAAGATGGCCATTCTGGGCAGCTACGTCTAATGCAGTACAACCGTCATTATCTCCCTTATTCACCTCAGCTCCTTGTCTGATGAGACGTTTGGTGATATGATCATGACCATAATGAGCAGCAAGTTGTAATGCAGTACTACCGTCATTATCTCCCTTATTCACATCAGCTGCTTGACTGATTAGATATTCGGTGACATCAAGATGACCATTCTGAGCGGCTACGTGTAATGCAGTACAACCGTCATTATCTCCCTTATTCACCCCAGCTCCTTGTCTGATGAGAAGTTTGGTGATATGAACATGACCTTTCTGAACAGCAAGTTGTAATGCAGTACTACCGGCATTATCTCCCTTATTCACTTCAGCTCCTTGACTGATCAGATATTTGGTGACACCAAGATGACCATTCCGAGCAGCACTGTGTAATACAGTACTGCCGTTTTTATCTTCCTTATTCATCTCAGCTCCTTGACTGATCAGATATTTGGTTATGTCAAGATGACCCTCCTGAGCAGCACTGTGTATTGGAGTGGAACCGTTATTATCTCCCCTGTTTACTTCAGCTCCTTGACTGATCAGATATTCGGTGATATCAAGATGACCATAATGAGCAGCAACTTGTAATGCAGTCCAACCGTCAATATCTCCCTTATTCACCTCAGCTCCTTGTCTGATGAGACGTTTGGTGATATGAAGATGACCCTTCTGAACAGCAAGTTGTAATGCTGTCGCACTGTCTTTATTTTCTTTATTTACCTCAGCTCCTTGACTGATGAGATATTTGGTGACACTCCGATGACCCTCCTGAGCAACACTGTGTAATGCAGTCCTACCTATATCCTTTCCCCTATTCACCTCAACTCCTTGAGTGATGAGATTTTTGGTAATATGAAGATGACCAACATGGGCAGCAATGTGCAATGCAGTCCTTCCGTCTTTTTCTCCCTTATTTACCTCAGCTCCTTGACTGATCAGATATTTGGTGACATCAAGATGACCCTCCTGAGCAGCACTGTGTAATGCCGTACTACCGTCATTATCTCCCCTATTCACCTCGGCGCCTTGACTGATCAGATATTCGGTGACATCAAGATCACCATTCTGAGCAGCTACGTGTAATGCAGTACAACCGTCATTATCTCCCTTATTCACATCAGCTCCTTGACTGATCAGATATTTGGTGATATCAGGATGATCATAATGAACAGCAAGTTGTAATGCTATCGCACCGTCTTTATTTCCCTTATTCACCTCAGCTCCTTGACTGATGAGATATTTGGTGACATTAAGATGCCCCTCCTGAGCAGCTATGAGAAATGCTGTCCAACCGTCATTATCTCCCTTATTCACCTCAGCTCCATGACTGATGAGATATGTGGTAACATCAAGATGGCCATTCTGAGCAGCAACTTGTAATGCAGTCCAACCGTCCTTATTTCCCCTATTTACCTCAGCTCCTTGATTGATCAGATATTTGGTGACTTCAAAATAGCCATTATAAGCAGCAATGTGAAATGCATTCCAACCGTCATTATCTCCCTTATTCACCTCAGCTCCTTGACAGATCAGGTATTCGGTAAAATCAAGATGACCATTCTGAGCAGCTATGTGTAATGCAGTACAACAGTCATTATCTCCCTTATTCATATCAGCTCCTTGACTGATCAGATATTTGGTTATATCAAGATGACCCCCCTGAGCAGCACTGTGTAATGCAGTGGAACCGTTATCATTCCCCCTATGTACTTCAGCTCCTTGACTGATCAGATATTCGGTGATATCAAGATGGCCATGATGAGCAGCAGTGTGCAATGCAGAGTAGCCATCCTTGCCTTTTTCGTCCAATTTAGCTCCATGACTGAGCATAACTTTCGTTGCTTTAAGACATCCTAGTGATGCAGCAAGATGTAAGGGTGTTTTTCCATCTGGAGTCGCCTCCTCCACATCAGCTCCATGACTTATCAGATACTCGATGACAGTCTCCTGGCCATACAGAATTGCCGTGTGTAAGGGTGTGTTTCCATCTTGGTCTGTCTGGTTTATGTTAGAACCCAGTTTTAGCATTTTTTGGACACTTTTGATTTTACCACTTGAAGCTGCCTCATGAAGCTGTCGGTTTATGTCCTCCATGCTTTAAAGGCACACTGTCCTACTTGTAGCTACTTGCTCCCTCTATATAGAAAACTTACCAAATCGGTGCCTGTTGGTCCCCCATGATCCTCTTTTTCTTATGTTAAATGAGAGCTGAGTTAATGAGATAGCCACCAGTCACAGTGACCTCGATGGCTCGCTGTGTGGTCTAATCCCTTCTAGCTGCCGTAGTAACGCCTACCTTTAAGTAGCACTGGTTTATCAGACATCCTATTCTAGCACAGTTTATTGTAATCGACTGCTTCTCTCATTACGCTCGACGAATTAAGAATCTAGAGCTTTCGTAGTAGACAGTCCGGTTGCATGTTGCATGTTACAAGCATACGTATACACTACACTGATTTCCTTTTTTCTCAAATTCATAATCGCAATGGGCAATTGTCATTCTTGAAGTTTTCAATCAGTTCCAAAGTCCTGTGCGGTGAGCTAGATCGTAACGCGAATATTCAACGTAACTCAAATATCAGTCATTACTATTCCATTTTTAGGCTTCTCTCCTTCACTTTTTCTTCTTTTTTACCAACAATCAGAAATCATCAACATTTCGTTCAATATAAAACGAGTGCATTTCATCCCCCTTCCATTTCCCTCTAAAATAAAGGGTGGAAACGTTTGTCCTTTAGTTTTTTTCCACGGAGACAATTACATGAAACTACATACAACATTTCAATGAGAGAAATAGTCTTGCCCAAAGAAGGTTAAAGCGAGTCCCTGTTTTAAACGGGTTTTTGACACAATTTGTAATAAAGAAGCATATATTTGCCCCCTACTGAAGTTTCTATTACACTACAAACTAATTAAAATACTAACTTTGCGTGGAGGACGCTGATTATTATCTTTCATAGTTGAATTACTCATAAAAAAAGCAAATATTTATCTGATTAACTATAATGTGGTAATGATAATGCAGTGAAGGTGAGGACAAAAATCCTAGTCAAGATAATCTTACTTATGATATCAACGACGACGACGACTACGATGATGATGATGATGGTAAATCATTTCCAGTTATCAGTATGTATTTGTTGCATTGCAGACCATGCATGTCTTAGCAAAACACGTTTTCTTTAGGGAAGTACCGTATGGAAATGAGTCAACATGGTGCAGTGACCTTGGGTTAGACATTGATAGTGGGGGTAGTGAGCACTTTTTTTTTTTTTTTTTTGCTTCCGAAAATTTGAAAATCGTGCTGGCCGAAAATTCGCTCAGTGGGGGGGGGGGGGGGGGTGGGTGGGGGGGTAGTGAGCACATTTTTTTTTCTTTGGTCCTCGGAAATTTAAAAATGTGCACCCCCCAAAAAAGGTAAAAATCACGTGTTATTACATGATTTTTTTTCTCAAGGGCCCCCCCCCCCTGGATCCGCCACTGTCCCAGCTACAGAAAAACTCATAAACGGATTTCTTGCTTACGCATGGGTCATGGAATAGCCTGACTGCTAAACAATTCAATTTCAGGCGCTGCCAATGTTTGCTTTTGAAAAGAGATATTCCTTACTTGACTGAACGTGTGTTTTCTTTCCTTAAAGGGATTGGGTAAATTTGTCTCAGATTCTGAAACAAAATCCTGGATTTAGCTCATGCTACAATGATAACTATAAACCTTTAGGTCAGTCAGGAACCCCGTGAATTTTACAAACCGATCACCTGTCTAATTATCAAGATATTGATGATTGGAAATCAAAATCATATTTGACGTTTTCCTAACGGTTTGCATAACGCTACAGTCTATTTCGGGGGGGGGGGGGAGGGGGGGATAAGGAGTGGCGTACGCAGGATTTTTTCAAAAAGGGTGTTTGAAAATGTGAAATTGCGCCGACCGATATTTCGCTCAGTGAGAGGGGGGGGGGGGGGGTAAGGAGTATTCATTTTTTTCCAAAAAAAAAAATTGAGGGGGGGGGGGGTTAACCTCCAAAACATCCCCCCCCCCCCCCTCCCCCTGCGTACGCGCCTGGAAATGAGTATGGTAAAACTGGTCACTGTAAGATTTTTACTTTTTTGAGGCACTTCATTATCAATTTGAAACGCAATTTGTTTAGAGGTTCAATATTACACCATACCACAGGCACGGATAACACGTAGGGCCATGCATCTCAGATTTAACATTGTTAAACGATGCCTTTAATAACTTGATATCTGCACCCAGGCGCCTTGCAGCCATGGGGCAGCCTATGTAACTTCGCTTATTTTAATTTCATATGAGAGGACACTGAGGTTATTACGGCATTGCCTTGGTCAAAAATTTGAATGCATACATAATTTCCATGGACTATTTTTTTTACCCCATTGCGAACTATTGCCTTAGCCAGCTTATTTTACTTCGATGGTCAGATCAGTCAAGCGTTGGTCACATCCCACCGTGCGTGTTTTTAGTCCGTACAGCCCCAGTCCCATATAAAGCCGGACCAGCACGGACGAGCACGGACCACTCCGGACCATCCCGGACCATGGTCTGGGGTGATCCGGGATGGTCCGGGATGTTTTGTTCAAAAAAGTGTGATGCTTTTAAGCTACAGTCCCATATACGTCCCGGACCGTCCCGGACCATCCCGGACTCCATCCGGGGTGATCCGGGATTCGGTCCGTGTTGACACCGTGTTGGCACCGGGGTGGTCCTGGATGGTCCTGGATGGTCCTGGGCGGTCAATAACTCACTCCCGGACTGCCACGGATCAACACGGACCGCCCCGGCACCACTACGGATGACCCCGGACCCAGCACGGTGGCTACACGGATCACCCCGGATCAAACTATTGTCCCGGACCGTCCCGGACCACCCCGGCAGTTTTTGACCGTCAAAAACATCCGGGGTCGACTCCCGGACCGCCCAGGACCATCCAGGACCATCCAGGACCATCCAGGACCATCCAGGACCACCCCGGTGCCAACACGGTGTCAACACGGACCGAATCCCGGATCACCCCGGATGGGGTCCGGGATGGTCCGGGACGGTCCGGGACGTATATGGGACTGTAGCTTACGGTTTTTGGGGAGGCCACGGCCGCCACGTTTTTCTGAAAACGTAGGGAGGGAATGGCAAAGGCAGGGAGGGAGTACCGGCAACGCGCGTCACACGCACTTTGTAAGTACGTGGCCCGCACGCCACGCCTGGCCGTGAACGGTTGCGTGCATCGTATGTTGCGCACGTGGTAAGTGCGTTGTACGTGCTTACAACGTGCTTACAACGTACGGTCTCCGTGCGGTTGCCACGTTATCGTACGGAGGCCGTACTTACAAGTGCTGCTCACGTACGGTGTCCTTACTCACTCGCATGTTGTAAGTGCACGTGCACGTGCGATGAACTCGGTGTTTATATAGGACGACATTCCGATGTTCTCCAGCAGTCCCAGCTGTTGCTGCCTCAAGATGCCGCCCATTCCACCGAAGAGACTATATACTGCATAAATCAGTGTGAACAACGTGCGTTGTAAGTGCTTACTCGGTACGGTCCACGTGAGTTCTGCGTGCTCATTGGATAGCTGAACTGGGGAAGTGGCGAGTAAGCACGGACCACGCACTTATCACGTGCGCCTTTAAAAGACGCACGGAGTCAGTGCGTTATGCGCTCGTTGGCAGTACCGGCCACGCACGTCACACGCACTGGGGTGAATCGGTAGCCCGAACGCAGCCCGAACGCAGCGAAAGTTTCACGTGCACTAAAAGTGCTACGGTGTGTCTGCGTGCTCCCAAATCCGTACGGAAGCGGTACTCATCACGTACGGATACCCAAATTTTGCCCACGTTTTTGCACGTAGACAGCACGCACTTGCAAGTACGGCGGGTTGTGACCGCCGCATTACATGCATTCGTTTGGGAAAGATTAGTGCTCACTGCTAAGTTTATTTAGTAAACAAAGAATTTTGCAAGGGATTTTGAATTTCGACACATGTCTTTTCCGTCTGCCAAATACCAATACAGTCAGTTTACAGCGTTGTGCACTTGATTATTTTCCGCTTTAAGGGTTATCGTACTTTATAGTCTATATTTCCATCATGAAAGGAACATAATGTACATTGATTAGAAAGAGTGCAAAACACATTTTAAGGCTATTGTAGATCAAAAGAGTTTTATGCATGATTGGATTTGAATTCACGCACAATTCCGTGATGTTAACCCATACTGTGCCATTAGAGCTCTTTTGTACAGACCCTGCACGTTCATCCAAAACATCATTCTGTCTGGTATTCTTAGAGTTAAATTTTGGAGGGATTCCCCTTTTTGATATTATGGCGTCTGTTCTTGGCACCGCTTCAATCACTGAAGTGCGAACCATTGTGCGTGTGTACACTCCATAAATGTTAACCTCTCTGTAATTAAATTTGTGAGTAAAAACAAATCACGAAGTGAAAGAGACTTTGTGGCTTATTTCTTTACAACTAGCCATACCATTTCCCGAAATAAAATGTCGTTATCGGTAGGATAAAATGATGAGAGAGATGAATCACAAACGGGAGGCTCTTTAATTATGCTCAACCAAGGGCATAGATACCATTAAAAATGAAAACAATTGAGCGATAAAAAGCAGTACTTGAAAAAGAGAATTTACAATGGCTGGCTATGGTACGATAAAGATAACATTTCTGGCTCTATGTCTAACGCGAACCCTTCAACAATTTGAAACATGGAACAGGTTAGAGCCAGTATAATTATGAGTGCACATTAACGTTTGATGGTGACCAGCAATGGTGTATCAAGAGGGAGGGTTGGGTGTTCTAACACCCCCTCCCCTTGATGGAATTGGAAGTGTGCGCCCATTATGCTTAGAAAAAAAAATATGCGAGCCTACAACAGTCCTATTCCAACCTCCACTGCATTCCATTGTGTGGGTGCCTGGCACGAACCTGGGAGCCGGAGTGTTTTTTTCCTTTCGGTTGGTGCGGACTCGCTTTGTGATGATTTAGGGGGTGAAGCTGGAACGGAAGATGCTGGAAATGACGTCGATGGTTGTAAAAATGCTGTCAAGTTATTTACTTTGTTGCTGCTGGTGTAAATGTTTATTTCAATTACATAGTCTGGCTTTTCAGGAATCTTTGGGGATAATATATGCATCAGCTCCCCCGACGTGAAAGTCGTTCCGGTCCAGGTGATCGATGCCTATTACAATGATAACTATCTTTAAACAGGCTCCGATTGTTGGTGGCTCAATTTTGTGAGGGCTTTAGAAAACGCACAAGTTTTAAACCAAAACGGGAATTGTGGGTGAAAAGGGTGCAGCTATTAAAGGTACTATGTTCCTTTTGCAGCCAACCTCAAATGCTGTAGAACTTTGCGGGAATTATGAATATGTCATGTATGTCCTATCTGTGAAATTTAAACGTTAGCAGTGTCCTCATATTCAAATTATGCAAGGAAACCGTTTACTTGCTAGACTTCACAGACTGTCAGACACTATTGAGTGACTGACTGGCTTTTTTTCTTCTTTGGTAATAACATACATGAAAAGAGTTGTAAAGGGTACATGAGCATTTGTCTACATCAATAACCAACTTCTTGTGATGGCCAAGATTAAACTGATTGAATCTTTGCGTATGACCATTCGGTACAATTGTCTGAAAATCAAGACTATTACTTTTAGGCTCTATAGCCCTAAACTCGATTTGACAACTAATAGTCGTTATTTTCCCACTTGAAGACATTTTCAAGCCCCACCTTTTTTAGGGAAGTTCTAAATTAGTATTATCTTTCAAATGCAGTTGGAATTTAACTTGTTCATTTGTTTGGCCTGCAAATAGGACATAGTACCTTTAATGGAAGGGATGTTGGTCAGAATGAGAAAGGGATATGCATTAGTAGGGAAGAGACTAGGGGCACAAATAAGACAATACAAAAGGGGTGCCCTAGAAATAATCCACGTTGAAAAAGCCAATCTAATGGACAAAACTTGCTAAATCAAATTTCAAACTTAAACATGAATACATACAATAAAGTAGACGCTTTAAGCGACACAAAATACCTGCTGCCCCCACTCACACACACAACTACACCCTCACATCCGCATACACGCATATATGATACAAGTAGGCAAGAACTCGCACCATCCGTCGCAAATTCTAACGTTAAGGCATTTCTACACTGATGTCTAAGAAGATGTTTTTGTGTATTCTGGTAAATTGTGTAATTAGCATACCTATTGATCTCCAACCCTTTCGTCTGTTATTCTATTTTGATACGACGATTGGGAGACACGATTAAATCATGAACCTATTACGGATGGACATTCAACGTGATTCTTTCTTTGATCTAATGATAGTCACCGCCTTCTGATTATGTGCATCTTAATGAAAACATTCAGCTGTTTTAACAATAACGCCTGCTTACTAAGGAGCAGTTTCCCTCTCTTGGGTTTTGTTTGGATGGTGTGCTCTGTAAGAGTATGTCTTCAATGAAATTATCCCCAATGGGGAGCAGCAAAGTTGAAAAGCAGACGATTTTGGAGATATGAAATTTATTATTACTGATTTGCACACTTTTGCACGCAGCAATGACCTTATACAACAATTAGAAGGCCGTGATCTTTATAAGCCCTGTGCGTTGTAATTCTGGAATATAATGAAGAAATTGGGGAAAACGGGATTTTAAAACACAAACAATCCAAACAAAACCTATCTGGTGATATCAACATGTTTTTCAACAATAGAACACAGTACACGGAACAACAACTTCCAATTATTAACCAAAACTGCCCATCGATTTCCCATGATTTAAGCGATTAATTATCTTCTGCGCATAACATGTTTAAAATCATTATCTTGATTCTGTCCCGGCTTATTGGCGGTGACCATCATGAGATCAAAGTGAAGAAACATGTACGGAATGTTATTTAGACGACATTGACGGAGACAATCACAATGAATTCGTTGAGAAAACGATGAATGTCCATTCGTAATAGGTTCATGATTAGATAGACTACTGTGGAATACAATTATTCCTTGCTTGACTGAACATCTGATTTCTATCATCAGTTGATGTCAGCACCCGGGCTTCTTGCAGCCATGGAGCAGCATAATTCAATTCGGTTACCTTAATTTCATTGCCTCGATTACAAATTTGAATGCATACAATACATACAATACAATAGATAAGTTCGTAAATTCATGGACACATTTTACCCACAAAAAACTTCGGCATTAGACAACTTCATTAGACAAGCTTTGTGCTCATCAATGCTAAGTTTTTATAGTAAATAAGGAGTTAAGCAAGTACTTTTTGACCGGGTGTGATTACGCATGCTACTAAGAATAGATTGATAGATATGATGACGGTACCTAAATGTAAGGTGAGGCATAATTATGTAATCGGGAAAGTAATATTTCAAAAGTATATTCTGTGGGTTTATATTATTTTTACAGCCTATCATTTTAAAAAACTGACGTTATGATGTTCTCTTTTCCGTTTTGTTATTGTGTATTGTAATTGTTTAACCCTGCATGAGATGCATCTAATGTAATACAAATCTCTGTCCTGGGTTTTATGTAACATCTTTATTATTATGTTATATGTATACTTTCTTGAATAAAGATGAATAAACAACAACATAAGCAAGTACTTTTTTGACCGGGTCAAAATAACACACGTCATTTTTCCCGAAAGGGGTATCAGATTCCATCATGAGAGGAAAATATGTACATTGTTTGGAAAGAGTGCAAAACACCTTTCAGGTATATTGTGGATCAATTGAGTTTTTTTCATGATTGGATGTGGTTACATGCACAATTTCGTCATGTTAACCCATACTGTGCCATTAAAGCTCTTTTGTACAGACCCTGCACGTACACCATCCTGTCTGGTAAAATTAGAGTTAATTTTCGGAGGGGTTCCCCTTTTTGATATTATGGTGTCTGTTCTTGCCACCGCTTCAATTACTGAAGTGCGTATCATTGTGCGTGTGTACACTCCATGACTTATAACCTTTGTGTTATTCAGTTTGTGACAAAATAGAATTCACGAAGTAAAAGAGACTTCATGGCTCACCTCTTTACAAATAGCCAAACAAACTGTTGAACTCTATTATTTCGAATGCAAATTTTTTTTCGTTATAAGTGGAATGAATGTAGAGAGGGAGGCGCGATATCTCAGTAGAGCTCGGTAGAGCAGTGTATTCGTAATCCGGTGACCCGGGTTCGAAACCAAGGCGATGCGCTAGTGCCCTTTGGTAAGGCATTAATCCTCATTACCAGGCCCCTCGGAGAGGACCTAAAGATGTCGGCCGTCTGGTTGCTTACTTACAAGCATTTATGCTTTCTTAGCCATCAGGTAAAATAACCACCAACCGCCAACTTAAACACCGGATGGTTTTACTTGCTATTAGCTCAACCAAAGGCATATAATACATTAGAAATAAGAACATTTTGAGCGATAAAAAGCTGAACTTGGAAAAAAAGATTGTCCAATGTCTCGCTATGGTAGAATAAGGATAATATTTCTTACATTATTTTTATCCAACGTGACCCCGTTCAAGAATTAGAATGAAATGGAACAGTTTATAGCCAGTATGATTATGACATGACATTAACGTTTGGCAGTATAAACCAAGGTAAAGGTTATATTATTTAAATGTGCGTGTGCGTGTATGTGTGTGTGTGCGTGTGCGTGTGTGTGTGTGTGTGTGTTTGTGTGTATGCATGTGTGTATGTGTATCTCTTTCTCTCTGGTTATTTTATCAATTATTTTCGAGCGGAATCCAACTGAAGATTTTACTGCTCGTCTGATCGCCAACTCATGCTTTTGTTTTGTTCCTTCACAAAATCACTATTCATTTTCTTCGTTTAATATTCTCTTCCTATCTTTTCATATGCTATTCTTTTATTTTCCCTACCCTCTTGTCTTTGTTTTATCTTCCTAATGTTTTTTTCTTGTTTCAACTTCACTTTTTTGTAAATCTTGATTCATCATTCCTTGCGTTAATCTTTGTTTGTATCTTATCATTTTCTTTCTGCAGGTAAGCTTCATTATGTTTTATGTTATATTTATCCTGTCATCTTCTCTCTCTCTGTTTTCCATTGCTTTTTACATTTCACCTTTTTTTGGTGTTTTCCTTCAATTCTATCATTCTTTCATTTTTCCTTTCTATCTGTACTTATTGTATTTGTTTTTGTTATCCTTCCATTATCTCTTTCTTTTTATCCCGTATTATTATTTGTCTGTGGCCTTTCATAGGTTTATCTTCATCTTTATCATTTTGTGATTTCCTCTTTCTATTTTCCTGTATTATATTTCCTTATTTTATTAACCCTTTTCGACTTTAACTGACACTTTGTATATACTGGAATTAAACTGGGGGTCAATTACGAAACATATATATGTATCTCCCTCCGCCCATTCCCACAGGGGTGTAATTTTGACCTCTTGGAATAATTGGAAAAAACATCGGATTGTGTGAAATATACATACCATGATCAGCATAGGGTGATACCAAAAGGCATCTCTATCGTATGATTTGTATCTGTGTCCTCTAACGCATACGCATAGTTTATAATACTTTTCGTTGCATTTTTGTGCTTACAAAAGTTTTGGTTGAGATGGCTGCTATTCTGGTTGCTATATTCATCGCAACTATATTAAAGGGAGTGTATCATGGGAAATACTGGTTAACGCCATCAACGTTTTCTTTTGGATAACTGCACGTAAACGAATGAACTTGATTAACTGGGTCAGCCCGCTCTAAACTGGGACAGCGCGCGCTAGTGTTGGCGAAACAGGCCGAAGTTCTCCCCACGCTTCGGTTTCGCGTATGTTGCCACGCACGTGAATGCTGCGGTCGCGTCGTCCATAGTCGTATTATACCCGATTGGCCCCGAGTAGGCCCACGGAAAGGACACATAGTCTCGTCATGACACATTCCCTTTAAGTCTGGCAACTCTGCCGCATTTCTCACGTTCGCCCGTTAATAGAAGAAGGAAAAAAATAAAGTTGTGAAAATATGAATACACTCGGGTGCCTTATTTAAGACAAGAAAGCGAGAAGACTTGTTAAAACTCTCCAAGGTGCATTGTTGTTTGATTGCATTGACACAAAGTTGTGTGCATTTATAAACGTAGATGATAAAACTCAGAAACACTCGTCAAACGGTGCTCTGGGAAAAGAAATATACCCAATAAATTAAAGCTTTTGGGAATAGAAACGAATTGGTTTGAGCTGTGCTATTGGTGAAAAGAAATATGTTGCCGTCACGTATTGAAGACATCTATTCTAAAACTATAGTTAGGATTACCGGTACGTTTAATCTAGGAATACATGATATTCCTGACCAAATGCGATAGTATACAAATATACAATGACACTCGAGGATCTAGCTAAAACTATTCGCATCGAAGGAACATCAAATAGTACTATTGATGTTCCTGAGTGCGAATAGTTTTGGCTTGTTCCGAGAATGAGTCATTGTTTATTTGTTTTATATCCCTTCCACCTGTATCATTCCTTGAACACTGTAATAACATGTACCGTACACACATTCACGTCACATTAATAAAAGAAATAAAAGAAAATTGCACGGCTCAAATGAAACGTTGAAGTATGTAAATATGTTTAGCTGGCGCTATACAGGTACTGCAGTAGTGTAGTACAGTTACTGCGGCTCAGCGTAAATTGCAAGGCGTGAGCGCCGTGACACCGCGAGAGTTGGACGCTAGAGGCATTTGAAATCCCGTACGCTCTCTGAATTTTGCCAGTTTGGGGGGGGGGGGAGGGAAAACGAATAGTTCATTTTTTTCCCGGGAAAAGGTTGACTATTCGTGACGTCAGCAATACAAAATGAACTATTCGGCAGGAAATCGTCTTTCCTCGTAAAACTATTCTTTTTCTTGTTGTATACACTCTAATGGAACAATCTTACGATAAACAGGCACGTAGCCACGGGGGGGGGGGGGGGGGGCACGTGCCCCCCCAAACATTTCCAGGATCGGTTGAACTTTTTTAAAACCCTTTTTTTACCTCGATCGATTACATGTATGTGCCCCCCCCCCCCCAAAAAAAAAAAAAAAACATCAAACTCTGGCTGCGTGCCTGACGATAAGGGATATAATAATAATATTGTGCACTATATGAATGGCCAACGAGGTGGAGCTTGCCATCCAGCTCTCGACAAGCCCCCCCCCCCCCCCCCCCCCCCCCCCCCCCCCCCCCCCCCCCCACCGCCAAATTTTTCTTCGGGCTATGTTTGTCAGGGATGTGGTCGAAGGTAAGGTTTAGGATTGCAATTTTTTTTTTCGGGGGGCCCTCGAAAATTTAGGAATTTGCACCCCCCCTTGAGCGCCAGGGGGGGGGGTCCATCCCCCAAATAAACTAAAAATCACGTGCTTTTACACGTTCCCCCCCCCCCCCTCCTGGATCGGCCACTGGCTACATCATTGTGTCCAGGGTTGAAATTTGGAATTCGACGAGAGTAGGAAATACGAGTGTCTGGGAACGAATAAAGATTGGCATATGCCTCCATGAAATATAATAAACAATATTTTAAGGACAGATATATACATAAACAGAGAGGGAGGGTGCGTTAGAGAGGTTGAGAGTGGAGGAAGTGAGATAGAGAGAGAGAGAGAGAGGGGGGAGGGTGTGAGGGGGAGAGAGGGGAAGGGACAGAAACAGAGAGAGAGTGAGAGAGAGAGAGGGGGAGGGGAGACATATACAGAGACAGAGAGACAGGGAGAGAGAGAGAGAGAGACATAGAGAGACAGAGAGAGACAGAAATAGAGATTGGGAGAGCTACATATAGAAGTAAGATAACAATTATATTAATGTTTTTTTTTCAATTTATTTATTCCATTTGTTTTATTTCATTCAATCTGTTCATTACAATATGTAAGCGCCTAGAGCATCATCTGGTGAATATGTTGGGCAATTAAAATTTCTGCATCATTATAATCATTGATATTCCTTACTTACATGAAAGAATTAATTTAAAATGTACAGTGATCGTTATTCACGAATAAAGACATGTTGTATAGGCATCTTCATTTATTCATATCAACTGTCAGCTTGCATCGGCATTATTTAAGCATGTAAGGATCAGACACATATTAAAGGTATTGGTTTGATTTCCGTTTCAAGCATATACATGCTAAATTTCGACATGAAATAATGCGATGAATTTGTACAGTAATAAAAAATGAAGACAATATGGAATATGAATAACAGATCATTTTTTAAATTTTATAATTGATAAGTTTTTATTAATCCAATAACATTTTTACATTCAACATAAACATAATACAAATATACAGACATTTATATCCATGTAACAACGATAAATCAAAGAAGAAATCGATTGGATCTATTGTAAATAGAATAGAAAACATCAGCGATCGTCAAAATTCCCCCTCCTAGAACAAAAAGGAATTCTGTCAGCGTTCTATAATCTGCTAAACTGGTTAAATAGGACTATTTTCTAAAATTCCGGAAATTAAGTGCCATTTTTCATTGTGCTTATCTATTTCGTTGCGTCTTTCAACAATAAACCTTTCTACCGTCTGAAAATATTTAACATAATGTACAAAATGATGAACGTTGGGCATTGTTTTTGTAATCCTACAGCTAAAGATATATTGTTGTCCTATGTAACAAAAACAGGAAATTAATGTCGAAAATGTTTTTTACTTTGACAAGCTTAGTCAGCCCAAGCAGGAATTTTTTAGTTGACAAATCGAGGGGTGAGAGAGTTCCGAAAAAGCTCTGCTTAGGCGTAATCAAAACTGTTCTATAACTCTACATGAAACAAAAAGGTGTTCGAGATTTTCATCATTATTACAAAAGTAGCAAGCTGCATTTCCAATTTTGTTAATACGAACCAAAGAGATCATTTTAATTGATCCACACGAGTATTGTCATTGGTAGATATTGGAGTACAGAACCTGAATAAGTGTCAGATACCTTACAGAAGTTCCACTTAAATATTTAAGGTATACATTTAACAAAGTAGACCAAAACAGAAATGTTTGAATTAAGTATGAATTGAATTCGAATTTAATGATTCATCCGTCATACAACAGAAATTCTTTTTCTATTTGTTTAACAATAACACAGATCATGTCACAGCAGAATTATACATAACAAATTAGTGTACAATGACAAATATACATTACGAAATCACAAAAACAAAAGAAGATACAAAATAGCTTGTAATTATGAGGAATTTATTTATTATTTAATTCACTAATAAGCATTCATTTTTTCTTTAAAACAATAATTCAAATACTTTTTCAAACATAATATACGATAACAATTTTTCCATAAACATTAATTATATCATCTTGCTTCATACACAATAATCGTTTAAAACGTTATCATTAAATTACCTAGCTTAAATAATAATTTCATTAATATGTACAAAATTACATAATGTAGACCTTACAGTTATTAATACATAAGAGAAAGAATTGGATATTATTTGAGATTTAACATTATTTACTAATTTTCTTAAGAATACGTGCCAGGTTCGTGCCCCCCCCCCTCCTTCCCCTTTCGCTAGGAAAGTCTCTTCAAATTGAATAGTATCAATCTTCAACCTAACCCTTACAACAGTATCGAAAAGTACTGGACTAGATATGATACCAGCCAGATTTTTAAAAGATGGGGCGATAAATTTGTATGAACCTTTGAATTATATAATCAATTTATCTCTTATGTCTTCTACCTTTCCTGACGACATGAAAATTGCAAAAGTAACACCGCTACATAAAAAGAAAGACAAAACTGACGTTGGTAATTATAGGCCTATCAGTGTTTTAAGTGTAGTTTCAAAAATTTTGGAAAAATCGGTTCATGCTCAAATAGAGAAATATTTTCAAGAAAAAAAGTTAATATATGAATTTCAGTCCGGCTTTCGTAACGGATATTCCACTGAAACATGTTTAATACATTTATCGGATTTTGTTAGGAATGAAGTTTCTCAAGGGCGCTTTGTTGGAATGGTTCTTCTGGACTTACAAAAAACCTTTGATACTGTAAATCATAACATACTGTTAAAGAAATTGGAAGTGATGGGTTTGGATTCGGCATGTGTTAAATGGTTTAGATCATATTTAACTAATCGTCATCAAGTGGTAACTATGCAGAAGGTAATATCTGATTCCCAGCCTATTAAATGCGGGGTTCCACAAGGGAGCATTTTAGGCCCCATTCTCTTTATGTGTTATATTAATGATATGTGTACTTGTGTTAATGATTCTAAATTACTTTTATATGCTGACGATAGTGTGTTACTATATTCAGATACAAATCCTAAGTCAATTGAAGAAAAACTAAGTGCAGAATTGGCAAAATGCATCGAATGGATGACAGACAACAAGCTTAGTTTACATGTTGGAAAAACAGAAAGTATTTTATTTTGTTCGAAGGGAAAGTTTAAATATACACGTGACTTCAAGGTTACCTATAATAATCAAGTGATTGAGAGTAAAGATTCAGTAAAATATTTAGGAATAAATTTAACTAGTGATCTGTCATGGACAGGTTTGGTAGATTCAATTGCCAAAAAGGCTAATTCTCGCTTAAAATTTTTGTATAGATACCAAACTTGTATGAACATGAAGTCGAGACGTATTTTGTGTTTTGCTTTAATACAATGTTTATTTGATTATGCTAATGCTGCTTGGTACAGTAGTCTGGGCAAGATGGATAAGAAAAAGTTAAGAATAATTCAGAATAAGATGGTAAGATTTATTAATTGCTTAGGCCCAAGAACACACGTCGGGAAAATGAACTTGAAGAAGCAGGTATACTCTATGTAGGTCAAAGGTCTAAACAACTCGTGTTACACCATGTCCATAAAATATACTACTCAGATGTAGATCATTATATTACTAATAATTTTACTCGTGTCTCAAATATCCATGGATACGATACAAGAAATAGTCATTTTAATTTTGTTTTACCCAAGCGAAAAGGACAAATTGGAAACTCTTTTCATTTTAATGGTATCCAATTTTGGAATTCTCTCCCAAAACATGTCAAAATAGTTAAGAATTTTTCACACTTTAAAAGTGTATTAAAACAATACCTAGAGCATGAATCCCTTCAGGAACAGTAATATCAGTTATCTTAAATCACAGTTCATTATGTGTAGCGCATGTTTTTAAGTTTAATCTTGCATAATATACCGTAGATCATTGTTTGCTATAAGTTCTAGAAATTTTTGTTGTTGTTTATGTTATATTATTTATTCGTAATATTCGTAGTAGTTATTAGTTGTGATATTTTATTCTCATGCCGTACTGTACACGTACTTTATAGGACCCCGTTGGAAATAAGCCGTTTCCGGCTTTCATGGGTTATCCTGTCAATGTATCTTCTCGTTTCATTTTGCTTTATGTATCCATTCATTGTACTATACTTGACGAATAAAATCAATCAATCAATCAACCTTTGACCCACCGCCCCCCCCCCCCTCCCCATCCCCGCTCTAAAGGCATTATGTACATCATGTAGATAAAGATTTAATAAGACATATAAATATGAAGGGAACTGTCGATGGTGGATAAAAAGTGTGTACAAGTTTATTCACAAAGTGCTTGATTTGGCAAGATGGGTTATTTGTCACGCAGGATGTTATTAGCTGCATCAAGATACATGTACACAAAATGGTAATTTGAACAAAACTCATGATTCCGTTTGTATTACTGTAAAGCAGATTTTAACATGAATAAACGCATTATATGAATGCATTATTATCAATTTAAAGAAACTATGTCCCTTTTGCAGCCAACCACAAATTCTGTAAAACTTTGCAGGAATTATGAATATGTCATGTATGTCCTATCTATGAAATTTAAAAATTAGCAGTGTCCTAATATTCAAATTATGCAAGGAAACCCGTTTACTTGCTAGACTTCACTGTCAGACACTGGCTTTTTCTTCTTCTTTGGTAATAACATACATAAAATGAGCTGTAAAGGATTTGTCTACATCGATAACACACCTGTTTTAATGGCCAAAATTAAACTGATTGAATCTTTGCGCAGCATAAAACGTACAACCCTGCGGTACAATGGTCTGAAAATTCCTTATTGGCTCTTTAGCTCCTAAGTCGATTTGACAACTAATAGTCGTTATTTTCCCACTTAAAGACATTTTCAAGCCCCATTTGTTTAAGGGGAGTTCTAAATTAGTATTATCTTTCAAATGCCATTGGAATTTAACCTTTTCATTTTTTTGGCCTGCAAAAGGGACATAGTATCTTTAAGGGGAAATCAACTTTGACACCAATCTGATGAAGGGGAAGAAACATAAATTAATTTACAATTCTGTGATTTACCATCATTCGAGAGCCTTTCCCTTTTGTTCTGCAGTATATGCGAAATACATTTCACAGAAAATTTGTCATCAGACCTAGCTCTGAATACATAGTTTGACACATATTCACACATATATTCACATTTAATCGAATTATTCTCATGCTTGTAAATTTGTTGTAGTTTAATATGTCAACATTTAATGAGAACCTGGGTTGTTGATACTGAGGCAAAAAGCGCCAGCTCCCCTCCCCTTCCTAAATATTCCTGTACGCTTATGACTAAAACCATCTTAGAAAGCATATCGTTAATGTACTTCGGTAGACTTAACATAGGAAATATTAAAATTCTAAAGTTTTGCGTACAATCTTTCTTTTAATTAAAGATCTCACACACGGATCTGCGATGGGCCTTACAAGTGACATCGTTCCAGTTATTAGTCACACTGAAAAAACTCTTCAGAAGACAGCTGTCGGATCGATAATCTTCGTTTGGTTCCGTACTGGCCCAGTCTAAAGACAAACACACAAACAAACAAATAACTATATGAATAGATACAAAAATGAATAAATCAATAAAAAAACAAAAGATTTTTAAGTCGTCACGAATAATTAAGGTTACTAAGTCCAAGCTACTTTGTCCCATACGATACCGAACACATCTAAGATGTCATTGTATCGGATGACTGTATCATACCGATAGCCTACTAAAGTTTGAATCAGACGAAACATCAGATACAATCATATTTTTATGTTATATGTTATAAGTTATATTCACAACTCCATAATATGATTCTAATTAAGTTCTATCATCAAAAAAGTAGTACCATATGAAAGAAGACAACAGAAACCTCCATATTTGATAAACAAGATGTTGCCGGGTTGTCGCGTTTCGTTCTAACAAACAAAAATACCCTTGCAGGTTTTAAACAAATGTGAAAATAGGAACATTTATTCCTGACCCTCAGACGTGAACCAAACCTTTAAGGTAGCCCTCCTGTCATCTCTGTTTTATCTTAGGGCAATGGTGCTTTCGTTAGATGTAACATGTTGCGTGATATAGTAGTAGAATAGCGAGTTACAATGTCACGGGGATTTCTCCACACTCCATATTATACACATTGTGCGCTAGGAATAAAGCTTTGGAGGTAAGATTTCAAAAATCCAAACTGTCTTTAAACAGAGCTATAAATAAATAACATATATTCTTCGACAGGTGTCAATAATGATATGATTTCATGGCATTTATTTATGTTCGTTTCTTTCTATGTGTTCTTTCTGTGTTTTCGGGTGTGGCTCTTTTCTACTCTCATTGTTCTCAGTAGGGCACATGTAAATGTCGCAGCTGCAATCATAACTTAATTATAGATAATTAAACAAATGCATAAATGAATGAATGAACGTATAAATAAAATGATAAATCAGTAGATAAATAAATGAATAATTTGATGAATGAACAAAACAATATTTTGAACAATTACTTAGTTAATGTATTACTTGAACCATGGACCTATTACGGATGGATATTCATCGTCTTCTTAACGAATTCATTGTGATTGTCTCCGTCAATGTCGTCTCAATAACATTCCGTGCATATTTCTTCACTTTGATCTCATGATGTTCACCGCCAAAAAGCCGGGACAGAATCAAGATAGTGATTTTACACATGTTAATCTACATGCGCAGAAGATAATAACTCGCCTAAATCATGGAAAATAGATGTGCAGTTCTGGCTTATAATCGGAAATTGTTGTTCCGTGTACTGTACATGTATTTTATTTTGAAAAACATGTTAATATTACCAGATAGAGGTTATTTTTGGATTTTTTGGTTGTGATTTAAAATCCCGTTTCCCCCTATTTCCTCATAATATTCCAGAGATACAACGCACAGGGCTCATACAGACCATGGCCTTCTGATTGTTTTATAAGGTCATAGGTGTGTGCGAAATTTTGCGAATCAGTAATAATACATTTGATATTACCAAAATCGTCTGCTTTTCAACTTTGCTGCTCCCCATTGGGGATGCTTTCATTTAAGACACACTCTTACAGAGCACACCATCCAAACATAACCCAAGCGAGGGAAACTGCTCCTTTGTCAATGACCGAAAATGCTTACGCAGTCGTTATTGTTAAAACAGCTGAATGTTCTCATTAAGATGCACATAATCAGAAGGCGGCGACTATCATTGGATCAAAGAAAGAATCACGTTGAATGTCCATCCGTAATAGGCAGGGGCGTAAATCCGTACCGAGGAGTGGGGGGGGGGGGGATGATCGGCGATAGCCATCACATACTAGCACGAGTACACGCCCACACTAATTTACGCAAGCGCGCGCGATTGCGCATGCACAAACACACAACACACACACACACACACACACGCGCGCGCGCTCGCACACACGTACACACACACACACACACACAAACGAACAAACAACAAACACACACATACCCAAACACATGTACATAAATTTATACATTCATACATACATGCATGCACATGCCAAATTTGACAACCATAAAGTAAAGGAATTGGACATATTTCGAAATACTGATCTGACAGCTGCAAACTGTAGTGTTTTATTATAATGAACTCCGAAATAAGACGACACACTTTCAAGTAGTAACATAAAGATTGAGTATTTCGTCAGGAAGATGCGAACTCTTTATTTTGAGTCCCATCACTAAGAAAAATATGTATAATGGTCAGGGCGTCGCTAGAGTTGGGGGGGGGGGTGTAGAGGCCAACGATTACCGACAAAACTAGCCCCCAATTACCGACAAATTAAATGTCCCAATATTCACAAATTTAACCCTATATACCAGGGGGCCGAAGGCTAAATTGTTTTCCCTACGGATTATCTATAGTACTTACGTATGAGCAAATGGTCATTTTCCTCGACGACATAAATATAGGAATTATTTCGTCCACTTAGTCAGCATCATAGCTATATATTTTAATGCAGGCGCGGAGCTAGGACCTCATTTTAGGGAGGGGCTGTAGTGAGCAGGCGAATCACTCAAAGAGCGCGCAAAGCGCGATCATAAGGGGGGGTGTGGGTGATAGGTCTACCGCGCGAAGCGCGAAAGCTTAGATGTTTCCTTAAATTATGAGGAAACGAAGACGATTTATTGTACCGTTCTCGACCCTTCATCTATGTATGAATTCAGTTTCTCCCTCTCTCTCCCGCGCGAAGCGCGGAAGTTTGACATTTCATTAAATTATTGGAGAAAGTAGACGATTTGTTAAACCGTGCTCGACTCTTAATCTTTGCCTTGACGTTTCCTTAAATTATTAGAGAAAGCAGACGATTTGGTGTACTGTTCTCGACCCTTAATTCTCGTCTGAATTCAGTTTCCCCTTCCCGCACGAAGCGCAAAAAGTTTTGACGTTTCATTAAATTATTAAAGAAAGCAGACGATTCGTTGCACCGTTTTCGACTTTTAATAAGCCCTATTTATCTGAATTCAGTTTCCCCCTCTCGCGCGAAGCGCGAAAGCCTTGACGTTTCCTAAAATTATTACAGAAAGCAGACGATTGGGTGTACTGTTCTCGACTCTTAATTCTCGTCTGAATTCAGTTTCCCTTTCTCGCGCGAAGCGCGAAATGCTTAGACGTTTGATTTAATCATTATAGAAAGAAGACGTTTCGTTGCACCGTTTTCGACTCGTAATAAGCCCTATTTATCTGAATTTAGTTTCCCCCTCTCGCGCGAAGCGCGGAAGCCTTGACGTTTCCTTAAATTATTAGATAAAGCAGACGATTTGGTGTACTGTTCTCGACTCTTAATCCTTGTCTGAATTTAGTTTCCCCCTTCCTGCGCGAAGCGCGAAAAGCTTAGACGTTTGATTTAATTATTATAGAAAGGAGACGATTCGTTGCACCGTTTTCACCTTTTATTAAGCCCTATTTATCTGAATTCAATTCATTCAAAATAAACAACAAATTAATTCATTCATATACCTACACAAACATCACCCCCCCCCAAACACACACACACACACACACACTCCGGGGTCGGAGGGACCGCATGCTCGTTTCTAAAATCCCCAGGAAAAGGGTACTTTTCGCGCGACAAAATCCGGCCCGAGAATTGTAAAAAAAGGGGGTGTATTTGACTTTTCACCAGGAGATTTTTTTAAAAAGGTGTTGGTCCTGAGAAATGTAAAAAGGGGGTTATAAAATATATTGAATATTATAGAAAAATTGATCAAATCCCGGGATCAAATTCCTGAAATTCCTGCTAGCTTTGATCGACTAGAGCTCACCAGAACTTGGGGGGGGGGGGGTACATTTAGCAGTGTTCCGGATTTTTTTTTTTTTTTTTTTTTTTTTTTTGGGGGGGGGGGGTCTCCAAGGCAGGAAAAGCCAGCGAAAAGCCGGCGAAAGGGGATTCAGAAATGTTAGCAGTCCTGAGATAGGGGGAGGGGGTGCTTTCAAAGGGAGGGAACGAGCATACGCGTACCCTAAATAACACTGAGTGGGGGGGGGGGAGCTGGGCATCTACTGTACATGATTGCACTTTTTAAGCGGCGCTATGTCTGGGCTATAATAATACCTTGCAAAATAACGAAAAATTATTCTGAAGTTTATGAAGTGCTTGTTCGCGCACGTCGCGCAACTACTCTTAATGATCGTGGCATGCTGTATACGTGTAGGCTATACAGTTATACCAGGGACATGCTATACATACATTAAAAAAAAAACTAATTTCTCATGCATTATGCTGAAATTGAAACAATCACTTTTTTTTTCTTCTTCTCTCTTCCTCTTTTTTCTTTTTTTTTATAATCTCAGGGGGATATTTGTACAGGCCATCCCCCTCCTTCAAGCGAGGGAGGATGCATCCCCCCACCCCCCGGATTTACGCCCCTGGTAATAGGTCCATGCTTGAACATATAACTATACTTGGTCTGCACAATACTTACTCCAGTAGCTGTTGTTGGGATAGCTAAATGACTCTGACCACCTTGCACCGGTTGCAGGACAGTACCAGGATGAATTTCCAGATGGTCTTTTGCATCCCAGCCAGATGGCGTATAGGCCCCAACCGTATGAACGAATAATGAAATCGTCCTCCTCTTCAGACTCGATGACCAACATGGTAGCAGCGTAAAGATCCTGGCATTTGTTGAAATGCCAGGTCCATAATTCTTTGTCCCTAATGTACTTGTAGCACTTGCAACCGAATGCATCCCAGCCTGGCGGGCACGTCCTGTTTGCGTGAGAACCTTTCATGAAGAATGAATCCAAAGAATTCACGATCAATGGCGTATCAGCACGAAGGGGCATGAAAGACACCCGATGCACGAAACAAAGCTTTATGTAAATCATGTTCTAGACAGTAGTTTTTATTTGACCCATAATGTTACCCAAGGCCTAGACATCATAAATGATGTACTTACTGCTTTTTTCATTCTCCTGCATACTCTCTGTACTACTGTCTTATTACGGGTGCGCGTTGGTTATTATTGCTGTAAAATTACATGTCTGTTATCTCTTACAATGTCTTAGTATTTAATAATCAACAATTTGTCGTTTGAATCTTTGTTAGTTTATTAATGTATGTTAAACATAAGTGCTTCGACGTCATTTATATCTTATCATATGATCCACCATAACGTTGATAGCCCGACCCCCCCCCCCCCCACTCAGAGGTCGGAATGACCGCATGCGTGTTGCCAAAATGTCCGGTAAAGGGGTACTTTTCGTGCAACAAAGTCCGGCCCGGGAATTGTAAAAAAAGGGGTGTATTTGACTTTTCACCCGGAGATTTCTTCAAAAAGGGGGTGTGTTTTTCTCTCTCATCTCTTTGGACTCCTGAGAAGTTATTCCGAATTTAGGGGGGTGCATTGAGCATTTTTCCTGATTTAGTGGGGTCTCCAAGGCAGGAAAAGCCCGCGAAAAGCCCGCGAAAGGGGGGTTCGGAAATGTTGGCAGTCCTCAGATAGGGGGTGCTTTCAAAAAGAGGGTACGAGCATATGCGTACCCTCAATAACACTTATTGGGGGGGGGGCGGGGTTGATAGGCCTACTATGTTATCTTTTATTTGCAATGAAAAAGATCAATAAAGCATGAACTAGAAAAAAGTAAATGAATAAATGACTTACACTCTTCATGGGTTGACAAGTTATCCGTTGTCGACATCGTGGTCGTATCTTCCATTCCAATGTCGATGGTGGTCAATGTCATCCCGGACTTCGTTGTCAAAGCAGGCTTTCCAGTGGTGCTTGTGTTTGACGTTATATCGACGGCTGAAAGCAAATCAATAATTTCCGCCGCGAAATGAGAAATGTGTACAATCAAATCAAACTGACTGCACTTAATATACGATATCAGTATAAAAAGTCTGTTAAAATTATTATTCCTGTTTAAAATTTTACATTTTAACGCCCTTCTGGCTCGAAGCAGAGGAACTTATTGTTTAAAAAAATATTGTTAAAATGTTTATAAATTAATTTTAAATTATTTGAAGGAACGTAGGCTGTTTGGAAAGCATCAGGTGGGATATTCTATTATATCGAACGAGTTTGTCAAACGAGCTGTCTCTTTTGATTTTAATGCTGGTTTTCTGAAAGACGTTCCATACATACAAAAAGGGGACACGTGTCAAAATCTCTTACAGTTTCATTTTTAGAGAAAGGTAATAATGTCAATGTGCTCTTTTAACGATCATTATGTCCCAAACCCTTGGTGTTAACATTGTTATTCAAGAAATTATCTCATGACTGATTGCTTGTTAAACTATGAGCAAAAACAATTACATTTGCGGAAAGAGGTTTCTCTGTTACCTGTTTCACACGTAACACCAGTAAAAACAGATGGGCAGAGGCACTTGAAACTGTCCTTAGTCTCCTCACATGAGCCCCCATTTTGGCAAGGGTTGGACAGACAATCTGAGGAAGAAAGTTTGATTTCATGTTTTGTTTTGAACACCTGTCATTCTCAAACTTTTGCTTATAGGATTACTCCGTTAAAATTCACTGTATGTAAACATAGATCTACACATACGTACCAACACACACAGAAACAAATGCACACCTAACATACACACACACGCACATACTAGTGGCTTTTCTATGCGTAGAGCATTCACTATACCTTTCGGGAAAGGACATTAAAGGAAAGCTCTCCCCAAGAAATAACATAAGTTATACTGAGAGATTTATTGTATTATTGCCCAACTAAAAACTGAAATGTTAAATCACCATTTAAAAGGGCCGAGGAGTGACCAGGGGCGTCGCTAGAACTTTTTCAGTGGTGGGGTGTAGAGGCCAACGATTACCGACAAAACTAGCCACCAATTACCGACAAAATTAAATGTCCAATATCTACAAATTTAACCCTATAAACCCGGGGCCGAAGGCTACATTATTTTTCCTATGGACTATCTATAGTACTTGCGCATGCGCAAATGGTCATTTTCCTCGACGACATAAATATATGAATTATTTCGTCGACTTAGTCAGCATCATAGCTATATTTTAATGCAGGCGCGGAAATAGGATCTTATTTTAGGGAGGGGCGGTAGAGAGCAGGCGAAACGCGCTCACTAGGCCTCCCGCGCGAAGCGCGGAAGCTTAAAGGTTACCTTAAATTATTGGGAAAAGAAGACGATTTATTGTACCGTTCTCGACTGTTAATCCTTGTCTCAATGAAGTTCCCCCCTCCCGCGCGAAGCACGAAAGCTTTGACGTTTCATTATATTATTATAAAAAGAAGACGATTTGCTGTACAGTTCTCGACTGTTAATCCTTGTCTGAATTTAGTTTCTCCCCCTCCAGGACAGCGCGGAAGCTTTGACGTTTCATTAAATTATGAGAAAAAAGTAGACAAATCAGTGTACTGTTCTCGACTCTTAATCCTTATCTGAAATCAGTTCTCCCCCTCCTGCGCGAAGCGTGGAAGTTTTGGCGTTTCATTAAATTATTAGAGAAAGTAGACGATTCGTTGAACCGTGCTCGACTCTTAATCCTTTGACATTTCATTAAATTATGAGAAAAAAGCAGACGATTCGATGTACTGTTTTCGACTCTTAATCCTTATCTGAATTCAGTTCTCCCCCTCCCACGCGAACCGCGGACGTTTTGGCGTTTCATTAAATTATTAGAGAAAGTAGACGATTCGTTGAACCGTGCTCGACTCTTAACTCTTGACGTTTCTTTCAATTATTAGAGAAATAAGACGAATTGTTGTACCGTTCTCCACTAGTCTAAATGAAGATTTCCCCTTCCGCGCGAAGCGCGGAATTTTTGGCGTTTCATCACAATATAGAGAAAGGAAGACGATTTGTCGTACCGTTTTCGACTCTTAATAAGCCCTATTTGTCTGAATTCAGTTCCGCCCTCTCGCGCGAAGCCCGGAAGCTTTGACGTTTCCTTAAATTATTAGAGAAAGAAGACGATTCGTTGTACCGTTCTCGACTCGTCTAAATTAAGTTCTCCCCTTCCGCGCAAAGCGCGGAATCTTTGGCGTTTCATCACAATATAGAGAAAGGAAAACGATTCGTCGTACCGTTGTTGACTCTTAAACCTTGTTTGAATTTAGTTTCCCCGAAAATTTTAAACCTCTGATTTCTTTAGCTGATATTATAGGAGAGTGAAACTTCGAGAAAATACAAGTATTGTAGTTGTAGTCACTCTCGAAGTCGTCACAGCGGATAAAAAGTCACAGTTCGTAGGGAAAAAACTTGTCGGCCGACCGACAATATACATCTCACCGACTTCAAACTTCTGCATTGATATTAGTACAAGAGGATCGAGCAAGAATACTTGACATATTTGACCGTGTATTTCTTGCTCCCTCGACGAGACGACCCCACCCAACAACCCCCTTCTCTCTTTTACTCCCACTCCTCTTCTCTCAGGCTCTTACCTCCCCTCTCTCTCCTCTCTTTCACCCCCGTTTCTTTTGTTTCCCTTTTACTCTTTTTTTTTTCCTTTTCTTTCTTTTCTTTTTTTCCCTTTCTTTCCTCCCCTCCCTCTTTTTCTTTTCTTTCTCTCTTTCTTTCCTTTCTTTTCCTTTCTTTCCTTTCTTTTCCTTTCTTTCTTTTATTTTCCTTTTCTTTTTTCATCTTTCCCTTTCCCTCTCTTTTTTTCCCTCCCCCTTTTCTCTTTTTTCCCAACGGCAGCGCAATTTAACCGACAAAATCCTGACAGGTGGGGGTGTCGCACCCCCCACACCCCCCCCCCCCCCTTTGGCGACGCCCCTGGGAGTGACCACTCTTTCGAAATGGTAGATTAACACTTTGAACATGCTGGATCCAACACTATAAAGGTTGAATCTAGCAGGTTAAAAGAAACAATCTGACATTTTGAAAGAGTGGTCACTCCTCGGCCCTTTTAAATTGACATTTAACATTTCAGTTTTTAGAGTGGCATTAACCTACAAGATTCTCCATCGAAGTGTTCGAAAGAGGCATAAAACAAGAAAATGTACAGTTTCTTAGCATGACATGGGCATCGCTATTTTCTTGATAACGTGACGTACTAGTGAAGTCGTGTATCTAATGAATGTATTCAACAAATTATGGATGCTTCCTTCATAGGGGTGTGTGTGGTGATGAGGTATGTCATATACCTGCTATTATCCTTTCTACTATTATTGCGCAAATCGCAAAAATATCTTGGTGCTCTTCTGGGGTGAGGGACTTGCATAAATGAAATACATTTTGTCAATTGCTATTTTTGGTATTTTTCAACAAATGAGTTACAATTATGTTCCCTTGTTATATATTTTTCACCAAATATAAATTTTACCTTCTCAGTTATGATTTTCCCTCATTGAAAAGTTAAGATTTTGTTATTGAATTAAAAAGCCTTTCAACTAAAGCTTGTTACATGCATGATACATGTACCACATCGCCTGGTACGTCATATTTTAATGAAAATAACTGCGCCCATATTATGCTGTAAGGCATATTAGATATTACATCATGCCAAGAATATCTTCATTTATATATCTCTTGTACTCGTCCATAAGGAATATTTCACATCGAAGGGCAAAAATACATCTCATTATTGATTATTCAGAATACAAACTTTTAGTCTTTGGTGTGAGATTTCCTTTAATTTGTTATGCAATGGATTTATACGTCTTCTCTTTCCTATGACTTACGTTTTGCAGCTAAAGTAATTAATTAAGGTTTGGAGAGCATTACACTAATTTTCTCTATTTTCTTTCCTTGCTTTGTGTTGAAAATCTTGCAAGGTGATGCCCATTCCCCAACGCTCTCTTCCATGTCGGCAGTGAATAAGCATGAATAAAGAAGGAAGAATTCAGAATTCATTTTACCTGGAATACGACAAACGAATATTCCCGACACATCCGAAGTGTGTGCTCGGCCTGGACAGGGTGGTATGGACATCGACCTCCGGATCAACTTTGGAATGGTTTGAATCGGTTGACCGTCGTGTGCCTCTCTAACTGGACAGTGTTCCTTGGCGACTTTCTCTCCATTTATACGCTGAAGTTTTCCTTCGCTATAAAGGGAAATTGGTTTCTCACAGGTCTGTGGGTTCGAACTGAGCGATGGTGGAATTCTTGCAACTGTGTGATGACATACGAAAGACAGACATTTCAGTATTTTCCTTACGTCAACCAAAATGTGGTGCTTCATCAGTGGAAAAACTATGTATAAGCGTGAGATAACCTATTCAGGAACTTGAAGGTTCATTTAAAGGTAAAGACCAGTTATGGTCATGCGATTGCATTGCGAAAGAAACGTTGTGGAATCGATTAGAAAAGGTTGATTATATCTAGCATATAAGTATTGATGTGTGCTGCAAGGTTCTGGAATCATCAAAGTGATAAGAAATTTGGCCCAGTCTTCGTAAAGTTACAAGCACTGTACACATAAAGATGTTTATGGGACTATACGCACACGTGCGCGACACGTGCGTTTATCTCTCACAGACCATGTATATAAACTAATTTACCAAATATATCAATTAGTAGGCGGTTTCCCGGCATTTTTTTTTATCATCATGTATTAGTCAAAACATATTCTTTCACGTGATTGGTAATAAGAGCTTCCATTTCATTTTTTAAAATTGGGTTGTTTCCAATACTGGTCTTTACCTTTAAATTTAATTTTTTTCTTCTAAAATAATTCGCAGAAATGAGAAATTTACATGCATTCAGTGATGTAGCTATACACAGAGACAGCAAATGATTTGTTTTGTCTTGTACTTTTTATAATTTGTTTGTTAATGTAATTGTTTGTTTGTGTGGTTTTTTTTCCAAATATATAGATAATTATGTTCCTCTTAGTTTCCGTTTACTATTGTTCGATTTCTGCTTTATGTTAATTCTTGCGTTTTACTCTGATGATTGCAAGACAAAAATCTTTAATAAGTTAGCTCTTTTAAACGCGATTCTCCGATTTTGTAGTACCAATCATCTTTTCAATATATAGATAAAAGTATTTTTTTTTAATGTGTTTATTTATTTATTTATTTATTTATTTATTTATTCACGTATTTATTTGTGTATGTACTATCTATTATTTATCTTATTTATTTTGGGGGTATTTATTGAGTATGATTACAGCGGCTCAGTCAGTTTCCGTTTTTCAAAATGACACGAATTAAGTATTATAGTTCCGAATCTCTGTTTTCCCCTCTTTTTTTTATATATAATTTCAATTAAGTTTTGACTTTGCATTTTAACTTCCAATGAAAATGTGTTGGATCGAGTCAGATCGTGTTCGGAATCTTTTTGTACGATTTTTGTTGTTGTGTGTGTGTGTGTTGTAACCGTTGTTTATTGCTAGATAATATATTGCTAAATATTCAGTTTCACAGAGTGTTTTTAAAATATGAAATAATGAATGTGTCAGAGGTGAGCAATGGAGTTACTTAGAGAGAAGAGGAAGGAGAACAAAGGGAAACGGAAAGAAGAGGGAGAGAATGGAAGGAATTGAGGGTGAAGATGAGAAGTGGGTGATGCTAAGAAGAGAGGAAGAGAGAGAGAGAGAGAGAGATAGAGAAGGGGAAGTGAAAGAGGATAATGGTGTTGTTGTCCACTTCCACATATACCCATTATCAGTTATACCTTGTAGAGAGACCATATAGGGTCGCATTTTTTTATATATTTGTTTTTGTAAAATGAATTTATTGATAAATATATGCTTTTGAACAAATCAAACAATCATACACAATCGATTGAAAATGTGTTGGATCCAGTCAGATCGTGTTCGGATTCTTTTAGTACGAATGATGTTTTCATATTTTGTTTCGTTGTCAAGGAGTCTTCTTTAGGCTGGTAGCACGGTTTGGCAACAATTAGTCATGTGTTAGATACTGCTAATACCAATCATGTTAAAACGTTATATGAATGGATACCAAACAATAGACCAGTTCACGGTTAGCACATTACAGCAATGATGACCCCGAATATCCACAGATCTTCAAAACATTTTAAAATAATCACTCCTACAGCGATGGAGGTGCTATATAAATAGCATTTATTTCCCCTTTTCAAAGAATACTTCCACCTGTGTATCATGAGCGCACGAATAATGATTACATAACTTTCATGAGCACGTATCCAGTATTTCGTCTCGGTGTATTTCAAAATTTGTTCTGCAATGACCTTTATCTTCTCATGCTCAGACTGCAACCGTGAACTGGCATATTAACAAACAGATGAGATTTAGTGATAAAAAGGAAATTAGACATCTCCCTAAAATAACCATGCTTATACTGGAGTCTCGAGTAAACTAAAGGAATACATAATGAAGTTATAGAAAGATGAGAGGATAGTAAACAAATTTACGTATAAAATGTGAAGAGTACTAATTTCATTACAGCCTCGAGAAAAAAGAAAGACAAATTGATGTCAGTGTTTGATTTACATGAAATCTGGAGTATGTGTTACTACACTGCATTTTTAATCATTTCTCTCCAGCGGCGTAGCGAGGGGGAATGTACCTTCCCCCTCCCCTCGAATGACGAAGGAAAAAATGAAAAGAATTATTCAAAAATAGAAATAATAAGAGAGAGAATATGGAAAGGATTATAAACAAACACAAAAGAACAGTTTCAATACCCTACAATACACTTCTTAGTTGAGGGGTGTCAGTAAACATACACTTTAAAAAATGAAGTGCTAAATCACGGGTGCTTGGTACAAATTTGCACCACACGTGCCAAGTGTAGCCCTTGACGTGCATGCAGCGTTTGGGGAGCGATGACGAGCAGAAAAATGAGTGCTGGAAACACGTGCTATTCGAGAAATTGCACCCGAAGTGTGACCCTGCCTGTTTTAGCACTTGAAGAGACACCGGTAGCGCTGGCGCTCCATGCGCAGGCGCACCAGCGTTCCAGGTGCTAAGGCAGTGCTTCACACAAAAGAAATTCAAAGTAATTTAAAATTCAAATGAGATAGGTTGCCACTCGGCTATAAAAGAGCGGGGATCTGAGAAGGTATTCATCTTTTTGGAGAATATAAGGTGGAAGGATATTGTGTACTATTATATGTACAAAGAAAGTGTATTGAATGTGTGTGTATATTCCAGGTGCTAAAACAGTGCTTCACACAAAATAAATTCAGAGTAATTTAAAATTCAAATGAGATAGGTCGCCACTCGCCTATAAAAGAGCGGGGATCGGAGAAGGTATTCTTTTCATTGCCTAATACTTCTGGTTGTGCATGATGATACCATTTCAAACATTCTACATGGCGGCGCCAGCAAGATGAGATCAGAAAGCTGGAGGAGAATGCCACAAACAACTTCTTCTATTTATATTACGGTGGATGACACGTTGGTACTTGGTGCGTGATATAGTGGAGGGAACTAAAATTCATGCGCCATTACATCTACAATAAGTATCAATAAAAACAGGTTTATTGATCTGTTAATGGATTTTCAATCCATGAGATGTGAGTAAGGGATATGTAAAGATTGTAATATTAATTCATATATTTACCGGTTACCATCACAACAGTTGATATCCAAAGTCGATTAAAAAGCTTCATTCTCGGTTGTATCTGCAGAGTTATTGAAGCAAAGAAAAGGGCACGCACGTCAGTTCGACAAATAGGCATATACATGTAAAATTACTCAATGTAGTAGTAGGTGGGGCTATATTTCTTTCCTGATCCATTGCAGGGAAGTCAGTTTACCTGCGTTTAAACTCTTTTAGAAGAAAGCGCCCCTTGAGCAGAGAAATCAAGAGAAATTTTGAACACAAGTTTCTTCCTTATTCAAAAAGCGTGCCTCCATAGATACTTGAACATAGTTTGGCAGGAAAAGTGGGGGCTCTAATCGGATGCAAAACATTTGAAAAATGGGCCTTGCCCCAATTTTCGATGCCATGTGTCGAAAGAGGGAGGGAGGGGTGCCGTCTCCCCCTTTAAAGCCCACTTCGAAATGCTGATTTGAATACACTTAAAGGGGTCTCTCAAATGTACATCATGCCCTTGTTTGTGTGGAAGGGGGAGAAGAGGGAGAAGGCGACGTAGTTTTTCTTTCCCGTCACTTCTTAATTTGCAGATTTTGCTTCTGATTTTGATATGACATTATTGAAAGATCAGTAACACAAAAGATTTGCTAGCGAGCATAGCAAGCAAGCAAATTTTCCCCACATCATGTTTGGAGAATTTTCATGACAAGTTCAATATTTAAAATGCACTTGACTTTTATTCATTTGTATTTTTTTGAGGATATTTGGAAGTGATTTAAATTGATTACATTCGCACTGCGTTCAGATTTTCTTTATAATTGGCATTGCCCCTTCAAATACGCTAATTACAAAAAACATAATTTGCAGACGACTGGCCCTTTATTTCTAGACATCATGACAATTTGTTTGAGACCATTCACACTTTAAATATTTGCTTTCTCAAACACCTAAAGATAAAGTTGAATTCTGGTATCATGTACAATCATACAGGACGTCCATGCAACAAAGGATACCCAGGTTTACGGGTATAATTTCAAATAATTCTTTGATTAATACATAATTATATAGATACGATTGGAAATATAAATTTATCTTTGTTGTCATGTTTATACAAAATATGAAGGAATTATCAAGACTTCACGCATGACTAATTTCAGACAACCCAAAGTGACAGTGTCACAACTCAATTGTCAAAAATAATTGGATGTTTGTTACGTTTGGGTCATTATGCTTTGGAAATGATGTGGAATAAATAATCGTTAAACATACCCATCATTCAAAAGCTCTTATTCTCTTTATTCATGTGAAACCATAAACGCAATGAAACGATTATTCATGAGTGAGCAGGTATCATTATTTGCCAATGGTTATGCACATGCCATCTTCTTTTAGGGGGAAAATGAGGCAGTTGAACAAATGCCATTTTGCCATATCCATTACAAATTGTGTCTGCTCGGTCCCAGTATGACTCCTCCATCGTAAAAATGGTGCCATGCGGAAGATGATATAATGAGGTTTTAAATGAAGTGTATACCCTATGATGAATATTTCCATATCCTTTCTTTCCTTAACTCTTATCATGCCACAGGGCTAATCCCCATTGTGCCAAGCCCCAAATCCCCCCGCGCCAAGTTTATTTTGAGATAATCTGATTAACGCAATGGTTTTATGAACAATAACTGCTATAACCAGTGCGTGCTTGCACACACAAGGCATTAAAGCAATCGCTATCTTGCTTTTACAAAGCACTATAACGCGGTAGCGTGCGTGCAGCCTTATGACAGGCTATGAGTTAAAAAGGTAGACAGAACCGAACGTATACAGTGCGTCCCAGAAAAAACGAAACCGAGAAGTATCGATGTTTTATCATAACTTAATCACAACCATACTTAATGAATGATACATATTTGGAAAGCTTAGAGTCTCTTCTTTCAGTTGATGCTACGCAGATGGTGCATATTTCACACATGAGTGATTAAAAGCAATTTGAAAGAAGGAAACCAAAAAGACATTTGGCGGGCTGTATCTGAATTTCGAAGAAAAATTCACATTTCTAGAAAGTTGAGTTTCTGCCCTTTCATATGACACCTCAATCAGGAAAAATGAGCGAGGAATAACAAAGTTCTGTTTGTTTAAAGTAGCCCTTACATTTTCATAATTTTAACAAACGAATTTGTTTTCACTGGGTGCCTGCCGTAGCAAAAAGCAGATTTGACAAAAGACTTAACTCCGTTTGGTTGACAATCAGCCATGCATGAAGACTCTCGTCTACGGCTGATTGTCAACGAAACGGAGTTAAGTCTTCTGTTAATTTCGTTTATTGATATGGCAGGCAGCCAGTGAAAACGAATTCGTTTAATACGGAAATGCAAGCACTACTTTAAACAAACAGAACTTTGTCATTCCTCGCTCATTTTTCCTGATTGAGGTGTCATATGAAAGGGCAGAAACTCAACTTTCTAGAAATGTGAATTTTACTTCGAAATTTAGATACCGCCCGCCAAATGTCTTTTTGGTTTCCTTCCTTCAAATTGCTTTTAATCACTTATGCGTGAAATATGCATCATCTGAGTAGCATCACATGAAAGACGAGACTCTAAGCTTTCCAAATATGTATCATTCATTAATTATAGTTGTGATTAAGTTATGATAGAACATCGATACTTCTCGGTTTCGTTTTTTCTGGGACGCACTGTATAGTAGTCATTCTCATATTTTGGCAATTGGATTTCTGACACTTCTACTTCAGACTGTCTGAAATCGGTTATGCCAAACTTCTTGATCATGCTTGTGGTGTCATATGAAAAAAGAAAAACGTGTTTTCCAATTATTTGCTAATTATTAAAAAAGGATTTGGAATTCTTGAGTACTTTTAGCAACAAACTTGGGATTCCTTTTTCCAGGGACACTCAGTAGTGTAAAATAAGCCCAACATTAAAGCAATATGAAAAAGCTGCAGATATAATTATGCTTCGGTGTATTGTGTGAGGTTTTGAAATCAAAACATGACAAATAATTGACTAATCTAGTGAAATAATCTAGTGAAAGTCATGTGCACTGCGCACAGAGATGTGTGTTTGCATTGCACACGTGTATAAGCGTTAAATATTGGTCCCATCTTTTCAGCTATTTCATACATATTTCGAATATAAGGCTAAGCGACGAAGAGCAATTCTTTTCAGGGAACATTTAATATGATATTGTTCAAAACTGACATTTACAAAATGAGAGATGTCACCCATTATCTATACCTGAACGATCCCTCCTCTTGGCTGAAGGTTTTCATTTCATAAATCCTTTGCTTGTAGGACTATATCACATTGAGGGTGTTTAAAGTTCTTATAGTAAACAATATGTCATGTAGGTATAATTCATATCCGAGACAACTACAGCGACCAAGCTTAAAACATTCAACCTTTTTTATTATAAAATATTGAAACATTGCATCTTAGAGTCCGCTCAGTTACTTTGATATTTAAAGCTCTGGCGATTTTTAAATAGGCTGTTTACACGTCATACCAGATAACAAAGATTCGCATCACTAAAATCTTTTACTTCTAAAATTGTTGTTTTGTTTTGTAGGGGATGGCACTTTTTACAATTTAAAAAAAAATCACAAATGAATATTTCTAAGCACAATTATATTATGGAATAACAGTGTATTCCTATATACTTGCCATAGTATTTTAAAGAAAATAGCTAAATCCGCAAGTTCAATGGGAAATAATTAAACGTAGGAAGATCCGTATCTTGCGATTTTTTGTCCCGAATTTGTTACCAGAAACAAATATTTCTAAGCACAATTTTATCATGGAATAGCAGTGTAGACCTACTTACTATGATGCAGCCTGCTTCAAACGTGAATGTTGAATTGTATCCTACAGAACTATAACGACGTACTCATGGAGAATAGCATCAAACCTCTGCACTCAATATTCAGTTCCCGTCTGATATAATGCTTTGGTTGAAGTATGTTGAACGACACCGTGACGTGTGCAAATGTTACGAGCGCTATGTTTATGTTCTGTTTTGTTTGGATTTTGTTTTGTTTTTCTTTTTCTTGTTAAGATTGTACTTTGCCATTTCATTGTGTCTAACGCACACCCTAGATATGTACCGTTAATGGTAATAACAATAATAATGATAGTAAAAATAATAACAATATTGATAATAATGATAATAATCATTGTGATCTTCTCCTTCCCTAACTCATACAGCCCCCCCCCCCCCCCTCTCTCTCTCTCTCTCCCCCCTCTCTCAACTTTCTTCATCATCTATACTCATCTCACTCTCCTCTACTCTCTCCTTCCTATCTCTAAAGAGTTTCTCTTTATCTCTCTCTCTCTCTCTTTCTCTCCAACTCCCCCGCACTCCGGGTATGTGTATGTGCGTGGGTGCGTGTGTGTGTGAGAGAGAGAGAGAGAGAGAGAGAAGAGAGAGAGAGAGAGAGAGAGAGAGAGAAAGATACGTAAAAAGCTATCATGGTAAACGAGAGAACAGGTTTTTTTGCTAGTGTTCAATGGACAACACGAAGGCCACGAACACGTATGAATAGGTTTTTAAAAAAAAAAGAGAAAGAAAACAAATGTTGTCCTGCATTGGATCATTTTCAAGCACCAGAAATGCAAAGGTTTCGCTATGATTTTTAAATTAACATTGACGCGTTCATGTATTTTCAAATCATGTTGGCAAAGTATCGAGGCAGAAAATAAATCTTTTGCATGATATATCCTCAACGATATCTTTCGCTACTTGGAAAGCGGATTTCTTGAACAGATCATCGAAACTTCTATTCGTTTGTTTCCTTCTCTTTGTTGAAAAGACATGCAAAACAAATGGTATGGTCTGTGAAACATAATACACTTTGTCAGGCGCGGATCCAGGATTTCTTAGGGGGGGGGGGCCCAAATTTGAAATTATGCAAGTCAAATATTGGGACGTAATAGTGACCATCATTGACGTAACAGAGAGGGGTTCAGGGAGGGGTGATTTACCCCTCCCTTCTCCGCAAAGTGCCGAAGCTCGGACGTTTCATTAAATTATTAGAGAAAGAAGACGATTAGTTGTACCGTTCTCGAAAATAAGCCTCGTCTGAATTCAGTTTCCCCGCTCCCGCAAGCTTTTACGTTTCATTAAATCATTAGAGAAAGAAGAACGATTCGTATTACCATTCTCGACTCTTAAACCTTGTCTAAATTCAGTTCCCCAACCTCCTGCGCGAAGCGCAGAAGCTTTGACATTTCATTGAATTATTAGAGAAACAAGACGATTCGTTGTACCGTTCTCGAAAATAATCCTCGTCTGAATTCAGATTATCCCCCGTCCCGCGCAAAGCGCGGAAGCATTTAGGTTTAGTTAAATCATTAGAGAAAGAAGAAGATTTGTTCTACTGTTCTCGACTCTTAATCCTCGTTTGAATTCAGTCTCCCCTCCCGCGCAAAGCGCGGAAGCTTTTACGTTTCATTTATTCATTACAGAAAGAAGAACGATTCGTATTACCATTCTCGACTCTTAAACCTTGTCTAAATTCAGTTCCCCAACCTCCTGCGCGAAGCGCAGAAGCTTTGACGTTTCATTGAATTATTAGAGAAACGAGACGATTCGTTGTACCGTTCTCGAAAATAATTCTCGTCTGAATTCAGTTCCCCCCTACCGCACATAGCGCGGAAGCTTTGACGTTTCATTAAATTATTAGAGAAAGAAGACGATTCATTGTACCGTTCTCGAAAATAATCCTCGTCTGAATTCAGTTTACCCCCCCCCCCTCCCGCGCGAAGCGCGGAAGCTTTTAGGTTTCAATAAATCATTAGAGAAAGAAGACGATTCGTATTGCCATTCTCGACTCTTAATCCTTGTCTGAATCCAGTTACCCCCCACACCTCCTGCGCGAAGCGAGGAAGCTTTGACGTTTCATTAAATTATTAGAGAAAGAAGACGATTCATTGTACCATTCTCGATTCTTAATCCTTGTCTGAATTTCAAGAAGACGATTCATTGTACCATTCTCGATTCTTAATCCTTGTCTGAATTTCAAAAACGTTTTTTGTCTGCTCCATTTTTTTCCTACGTCCTCTTCCTTTTCTCTCCTCTCTTTTTTGGCCGGCGTTTTTTTGTTTGGGGGCGCCCCCACCGCCCCTATGGCTACGCGCCTGCGGTCAGATGAACATATTTTGATATCTTGTCCGCCCCCCGGAAACTCAGGGGTTTAAGGCAATAAATTACGGTCAGATGAGCATTCAGGGGCCCGCCTTAGGGCCCCTGGTGGGGTCAAGGGTGCGGAAACCCCGGAATCTCAGGGGTTTTAGGCATTTGATTACGGTCAGATGAACATATTTTTATACTTTTTTTGTGACACTGGCAGGACACTGATTGGCGTGAGGTCCAGCGGGCGGAGCCCTCAGAAGCTCAGTTTTTAGGTTTTAGGCATTAAATCGCCGTCAGATTAGCATCCAGGGGTCCGCCTTAGGGTCTTAGGCGGGGTCCAGGGGACAGAGTTTGAGGCTCCTTATCCTCGCCGTTCTGCGGGCCCTGACATGACGGCATCTCAAGAAGCCTATTTCTTGCCTGGCTGTAAATTTAGGAATTTGTCATTTTACAACAAACGCATAAAAAAGTATAATTTACTAATAAATGAGGAAAAATCTTTTCAGCATCATGTGTAAACCACCGTTTTGGAATTAGAAATAAACCACGTTTAAATTGTATTTTCCCCGAGCCCCCTCCCCGATCAGTACGCGAGTGCCCCCCCCCCCCTGATCTCCACTGATTTCTGTTTGCGGAAAAATCGCAACTGATCTCGATCCCCTTACATTATCTTTTTTTTCTTTCCCTTTCTCTCCTCTTTCCCTTTCTCTTCCCTTTCTTCTCTCTCTTTTAGGTTTGCTGGGGGGGGGGGAGGGGGGAGCACATTTTGTTCTTTTTTTGGGGCCCGGAAATTGGAAAAATTACGTCGTCAGATATTTCGTTCTGTGGCTTGGTGGGGAGGAAAAAAAAAAAAGATTTTCCTTTTTTTTTCTTTCCCCCTTCCCCCCTTTTTCCTTCTTTTTTTCCCAGGGGGGGGGGGGGGGGCCTCTGCCCCCCTGGATCCGCCACTGCACTTTGTATAATCTTCGTCTTGTCGTTGTTTATGTCCATATAATATTGAAATAATAAAGGGCATTAGCGGAATTGGAAGAAGATAAGGACAACCAAAGCGAATAGTATTATCATCATGTAACTTCTAAGATAAAAAAAAAAAAAATCAATTTTTTGTTTCCTTGAAGCAAGCTCCATTGAAGTAGACAAAATATAGTAACTCTTCGATATACTGTACAATATTTACACCTTTATGATCTACATTGCTGCAGCAAAACCATGTAGAAAATACTTTTCGAGTGTGATCTGTATGCTTAGCTAAATAGGTGACAATAATATTTATCAGTTGGTGTGTATCGATCAGTGTGTGAATATTATACTGCAAGTTCTGTCTGGATATTGATTGTTCCGAATTAGTTTTGTGTGAAAACGACGGTCTAACATAGTGTAGGATTCCCCAAATCAAAGAGTTTCATAGGCGTAAGTGAATTGTGATGATGTGTACAGCAAATGTGTAAAGGATAGCATAACTGCATTAGAACAGTCTGTTATCCTTAATACTACCTTGGTCCGGTTTAAGTTGGTTTGATGGTGATGATTTCTTTTACCGGACTGCTAAGGAAACAAGTGTTTGCTTGTAAGTATTACCACCCAGGGAACGCTACGGCTTTAAGTCATCGCAAAGGATTTCAGTGACGGGGATTATTGACTTACCAAAAGGGCACTAGCACCCATATTGGTTACGAACCCGGGACCTCCCGGTTACAAGACTGCTCTACCATTGAGCCATCGTTTACTATACCGTGGATTGTAATATACCACATTACATTGTCATATTTGAGCTGTTGAAATGTTGAAGTGAGATGAAACTTCCAGCAAATTGACTATAAACACTTACGGTTATAAATAATTTTTCATATGATTAAATTTCTGAAGATTACAAAATGGCCTGCAATGCTTTGTTGAAATACTTTTAAATGTATGTCCGCTAATGAATACCCGTGCCTTGCAGCCTGGTTAATTGTATCCCTAATGAATAAACCATTGCGCATTAAGTGTTTTTTTTATTTGTCATGATCTTGCATAGGCCACATAGAACCAATGTGATTGAAGAAGATAGCTGTCGAAAATAGTTTATATCAAGTGATGCAAAGGACAAAATGTAATTTTTAATCCTGTTTGTTCTTTCTTGGAATCTGGAATCTAGAATGGTGTGACATGCTGGATGCTGGATACCCGACAAGCACTTCTGAACTCCTGTCCATGGCAACGTTAAATGGATGGCAACTTGATGACTAGAGAATAACCCTTCTAATATCTAATATCACGGAGGAAAACATCCTAGCTCTCTACTAGACACAGGATTCCATTGTTGGTCCAAATGCTGCAAAGTTATCAATTTCCCCCGAGTAGTAGTAGTAGTAGCTGTCTGTCGCGAAGCGACAATGACCGCCTTCATTTTCACTTTACAGCTGTTCTCCATACAGCTCGCTGGCCTGCAGCAGTTGTCCAAGTCTTGATTTCAATTTGCCTCCGCTTAAGGTTCCTCTTAATCGTGTCCTTGTAGCGAAGCCGTGGACGACCAATCCCTCTTTCGCCAGCGGGTAGTTGCGAGAATAATACTTGCTTTGGTAACCTCTCAGATGGCATCCTGATGACATGGCCTGCCCATCGTAGGTTCTTCCTGATGAGCAGGTTCCCCAAGTAACACGTCGGTATCAAAACTGTAAGAAATATCATCACCGAAGACTATCTCCGTGATTCTATGGTGAGGCGTCTTTGGCATCATCCAATGGAAGGCACCAGAAGAGTCTGGGAAAACGTTTGCAACATTCGAGATATACCTCAGACCAGACCTCAGCTGCAAATTTACTACATATAATGCAGAAAATAAAACAAATATGGCTACACCCTCGATATGTACTGTGTCTAGATACGCAGTGGTTATGGTAATATTGCAGTATATGTATTCTTATCCATCCTGGAGCGGCAATTTGTTTTTCTTAGTTGAGTTTGTTTGGTCATTTTTCCTCGTAAAGCGACTATACCAAGTTGAACTTAAGGAACCTATAAATATTATTCGAGATTTGAAAGGTAGGTTACGAAACGAATGTGATAGTCATCGGCAAACTAAACTGAAACTCTATCAGACGGATGCGAGACTCTGTGAAAATAGAGCTTTAGTCAACAAAAAACAAGAAGAAATGTCTAAACTGAAGATCAAGGCCCAAAGGGAACTTTCCGAAAAGGAGACTGAAATACGAAAAACAAACAGGAAAATCTCAGAAACCGAGAAAGAATTGGAGATTTTAGGGTCCGAATTGAACAAGTCGAAATATGTAGAGAGTCGACAGGCGCAGATGAACTCGGAAACCTACGGTAAAATCGCTATAATCACTGCGACGCAAAAGAGACTCGACGTTAAGACCCAAATATCCTTTAACAAACTTCGAGTCAAACTTTCCGAAAAAGAGACTGAAATAACACATATAAATAGGACACTCTCAGAAACCCAGAATGAACTGGAGAAATTGCGGACTGAATGGGTCAGATCAAAAGATGTAGAGAGGCAACTGGTGCAGACGAACGTCGAACTCAACGATAGTATCGATATAATCACTGAGGAGCATAAGAGACTCGACGTTGAGACCGAAATATCCTTCAACAACCTTCGAGTCGAACTTTCTGAAAAGGAGACTGAAATAACGAATACAAATAGGTCACTCTCAGAAACACAGGAAGAGTTAGAGAAATTGAGTACCGAATTTGCCAAGTCGAAAGATGCAGAGAGTCGACTGAAGCAGATGAACAATAGAATCCATGCGACGCAGAAGAGACTCGACATTGAGAACCAAACATCGCTTAGCAATCTTCGAGTCGAACTTTCCGAAAAAGAGACTGAAATAACAAATATAAATAGGACACTCTCAGAAACCCAGAACGAAGCAGAGATATTGCGGACCGAAAGGGTCATTTTGGAAGATGCACAGAGTCAACTGGAACAGATGAATGCAGAACTCAACGATAGAATCGCTAGTATCACTGCGACGCAGAAGAGACTCGACATTGAGAACCAAATATCACTTAACAAACTTGGACTCGAACTTTACGAAAAGCAGAATGAAATAATGAATATAAACAGGACACTCTCAGAAACCCAGAACGAAGCAGAGATATTGCGGACCGAAAGGGTCAAGTCGAAAGATGCAGAGATTCAACTGGCGAAGATGATCTCAGAACTCCACGTTAGAATCTGTAGAATTACTGTGACGCAGAAGAGACTCGACGTCGAGACTGCAGCAAATCTCTCAGCAACGGAAACAAAACTTGGTAAGACCGAAGCTGCACTTACTGCTAAACAAGGAGCTCTTGAGGATGCCCACGTCAAGCTCGAAAGACATGAGATGGATAATCTTTGCAGTATTTGTCTAGATTCCAATAGGGACACTGCTCTGATTCCTTGCGGACATACAATAACATGTTACGAATGCTGTCTGAAACTCTACAGAAGAAGCGATCCGAAGTGCCCAATTTGTCGTAGATCAATTGAACGAATTCTTCAAATTTATTTATGAACCCACATAAGGAAAGCTTCGATTAAGAGGGTTTTTTTTATTAATACTCGAAATGAGTTGTAAGAATGCTTTGGTAATGTTTTTAACACTGTATTGGTTAGTGGGTTATAGGTCAATTATTTAGAAGCATTATTATATCCTGTGATATCCTGTGAAGAAGACACTGCCTCATACTATACTACTATCTGATTTTGGTTTCGTATTTAATCTATATTCACAAGCTAATATAGCCGCCTGCACCTTCATGACGCCAGTATGAGATTTCATACGGGCTGGAGCGGGGGGGGGGGGGGGGGGCTGATCTCGAGAATATTGAAAATGCCGTCAGTCACCTAATACTTGGACAGCGAGGTGGTCTCTATGTATTTGTCAAATCTTATATAAAGTATGTATATACAGTTTACGTTCTTGACGAGTTAATTGTGTTTACATGTGTGTGTGTGTGTGTGGGGGGGGGGGGCTGTTGTGTTGTGTGATGGTGTTCTTGCGTGTGATTTTTTGATATCGTATTGTGTACACTCGTGTGAGTGTGCATGTGTACGTGTGAAGATTAGTAAGTTGCGGATGCCAGTGGCATTGTTTGGGATTTTGATTTCCATTTCTTTTCTTTCTGCAATAACTGAATTTAAAAAAACATATAAACATAAGGTATGATATAAATATGCAAACAATAATAACTTCATGTCAACATATGATTTACGTATACATATAACAACGAACATTACTTTAGCCTACATAGTATAGTATTACGAATTAAAAAAATTATCCTAACTATCGGTGGAAAAGTACAAAAGGACGCCATCGTAAACGATGCTTGATCAGGATGGCGACCACAAAGAAAATCTTCAGGTGAAATTTAAATGAATATTTGTTCAAGCGATCATTATGTCTATGACTTTGTGAGTGTATTGTGTGAAAGGGTGTGTGTATTTGTAGCGAATAGTGGATTGTGTAGTAAGGGAGGGAGATATAATTTGCTTTTATATTATTACTGATTTCTTTCCATTTTCTATCTTCGAACGTAATTTGTGAATAGTACATGTTTTGGATTATTTCAGTTATGTTTTTATAATGACAACAGTATATGTTTTGAAGAATTATTTTTGTGTTTCGATATTGAATTAAATCAAAATCAAAACTACGGAGTGGAAGTGTGTGTGTGTGCTCTCACCTCAGCATTCTTGTGGGGTTTTATGTGCGCTTCACATACCCCTTGTGAGGCATTTTTACTTTGTGGGGTATTTTTTCAGGACCCCACAGAGTAAAGTCTTTCAAATGACTGTATATTCGGTGTCCTATGCCCTGCGGGGCATTAGAAGTGGTACCCCATAAATGACTTTTTGTGAGCGTGTGCTAAAACTTGCACACTTTTTTATGGTAACATCGTAAGCACACCGCCGGGTTGTTATCGCCAGGTTGTACATACCCCACTAGTAGGGGACCACAAGGTATATCTGGAACGCACAGAAATACCCCACAATCAGGTGCCCCACAAAGGCCCTGATGTGAGAATGTGTGTGTGTGTGTGTGTGTGTGTGTGTGGTGCGTGTGTGTGTGTGTGCGTGAGAGAGAGAGAGAGAGAGAGAGAGAGAGAAAAAAAAAATTTAAAGAGGAATAAAACAAGGGCAGTACAAATTTCGAAGGATGGATTAGGGTTTCTGTCGCGATTTCACGACGGCTATCATGAAGGTTGTGGATTGCTAAAACTCGAAAGCATCGGGGGGGGGGGGGGGGGGGCTCCCCTAGACCTCCTATGGCGGGCCCCTGGAACCCATCCGTAAAGATGGGAGTGGTTTTCAAGATAACTCTCTGTTGTATAAAGTTATACGTAGGCATGTTAGTAGTGGGTGTGTGTTTCTATTTTGTGAAGGTTCTAAATTGCTAAAACTTGAGAGTGTCCGGGCGCTCCGCCCCAGGACCCCAGGCAGGGGCCATAAGGTGGACCCCAGACTCCATCCGGTAGGGATAATTTATGAACGTTTTTAATTGCTCAAACTAAAGTGTCTCGGGGCTCAAGTGTCTTGGACCCCACACAAAAAGAGGTGTGCTTCCAAGCACGCAGAGCACTTTGCACACACATTGGCTCCGCCTCCTCCCCCTTTAGAAATGAGAAATTCTGGGTTCCCCGTTGATGACCATATATGAAGAAATTGATGGTATTGAAACGTTACCCAATTTGCGTAAAAGTGGTATGGTCAAATTAAAAAAAGCTACAATCATACGATCACACAAGATATACACATACAACTTATTATGTGGAACTGATATTACAGCAAACCGTGTTAAGAGGCTGTTTGCTGATATGAAAGTTCAATACAAATATCACAATGTTGTTCGCATGCATGCCTCATCCAAGCCTTTGGACGGACATGTAGCTATGGGGTGGAGTGGGGCACAGGGGCATTTCACCCCTCTTTGCCAAAACTTGAACGTAAAAAATGAATGACGGAGAAAAAATGTAAAGAGAAAGTACGAGACAAGAAGGCAACTTGAAAAGATGTTAAGATCTCTTCCACACACACACACACACACACACACACACACGCACACACACACACCCACATGCATATGCCACTCCACTCAAAACCAACTCGAGCTTGAATAAACATGATCACAAAGACTTTTACAAAAATCAACTCAACGCCCAAATGTATATGTGTTGTTTGCTGCCCTCTAATAGGCTGCCAGTCTAATTATTTAAATTATTAGATGGCTATGTTCAGCCTAGGCTTCTAAAAAATGAGAGGTGTTTAATTATAAGTCCATATCTAATGTGTTTATTTGCCCTTTATTGGCGCAAGGGCAATTTAGACTTCAAGTTCGCATTGCATAATACATTTATGTCATTGTAATATTCGCACATTTCAAAAAACGAAATAGGCATTGAAAATGCCTCAAGTTGATTTTTAAAAGCCTGTAACATGATCATGTTAAGAGACAGCAGGAGCACACACAATAATGAAAGTCAACACAGTAATACAAAACCGAACAGGAATTTCACTAGTAACTTTTATACTCTTTATTCATCATCATATGTCAATTGATTTTTTTTTTCCATTTTTTTTTTACCTCATTAGGCCAACAAAGAGACAAGGAACATATATGTATCAACTTTGGGAAATATAACTGTGATAGGCTACAAGTGGACGTTTTACCTATTACTTGTTTTCACCGATAACATTTAGAGTAAATACAATGGTGGAATTTCATTCATACCCAGGTCTCATGAGTGAAGTCTCTTCTAACAAAATCAATTAAACAAAATAATATTGGCTATATAGTTCTGGCAGGTGAATCTGAGTATATATGACATGTAATAGTTTAAATGCTGATGTTCTTCATATCATTAATTCTAAATCCTGTTATTTTGTTTCAAAAGAAAGAAAAGAAAAATTCATGTACATTATTCAGTTAACTTAGGCACAAAGCATATACAGACTGCTGACCTATCTAATCATCACAAAATGGGGTACATCGAATAGCAATATCCTGCTGATGTCATTATCCTATTGTCGTTTCTTAAGGCTCGCTCAGATATGACACAGTTAACCCTTTCGATACAATCATTCCACATTATGCAGTTTGGCTCAATAACGTTTGATTCAAAGGCCTGAAAATATGCCAAATGCACGAGTAGAATGGGCAACAATTTCTGCACACTCTATATCCATTTTTGTTGCACGACTTTATTGTGTTTGATGCAGGAATTTAAAAAAAAAAAGGAAAATAACTTTAAAATCTTTAATTCGGCAACATGTTGATTTTCAATCAGAATTTGCAATTTTTTCGACATTTCAACATCATTCTCGCCCTTGAAATTTTTCAGAGATATTACATTCTATTTTAACAATGTAGCAATTAAAAATAAAAATATTATTGTTGCCAATTTGAAGAATTTAACCCTTACAAAAAATTCTGTCCTGAAAGGGTTAACCACCGCAGTTTTGTTTTTTTACATGCAACTGATTCCAGCTGCCTGCTAGAAATGTCTATGCATTGCTCTTTGTATTAAGAAACTAAAATGTGAAGAGTAATACACTTTATGTCATCTAAAAAACACCAAGATTTAGCCACGTTATATCTAAATGAGCCTTTATAGTTCCTGTGAAATAAATCTATTTCATGCTTTTATCAATTTTGAGAATAAAGTTTCACATGGAGAAATTGATATGTAACTTGTGTGATACACCTACCCTTACACAAAAAACCATGGTACTACCATGGTTCTTAATATGGTATTACCATGGTAGTTTAATAATAACCATGGTACTTCCATGGTACACATGGTATTACCACGGTAGTTCCAGTATATATGTAGAAATGCAATTCAATGCAACTTCAAACAAATTCTAACATTTAGTCTATTTGGAGCCAGAAGGGCAATAATTCATATACTTTCACTCAAAGTAAACACCCTTCTGGCTCTGAGCATACACTTTATTTCTGATTCCCTGGGATTTTCCTCAAGATAAAATTCACTAGAAAGCCTGTCACTCAGCCATTAAATGGACACACGGGAAAAATGTAATGTAAATGTAAACATATAATTGATTAAATCATGACAAATCTCAGAGGGCTCACATATATGATGCCAATAATATTTATACATATATCTTGAATTCAACACCAAAAAATAGAATATCTATAACTTCTCATAAGAAATGTCATTGCAGCTGCTTTCTATATTTTGTTATATAACTATTGTATCTAAACATTGTCTGTAAAAGAAATACCTATACCTTAATTGGCAACACCTGATTATGTCGGTGGAAATTAAATAATATCAAGTGATTTTCTGCCTGTTATTTTTTCTTCATTGTTTAGTCTCTGTACAAAAGAGCAGATGGCAGAACTACCTACGGTAAATTGACACTCTATGTACCACTTTGCATTTTGAATTTTCTGACATGGATGTTGTACTTTATTTCTATCACTCATTCGATCCAAAATAAGTCGGTTTATCCTTCCACATTCACTGCCCGTTAGGGTCAATCTGGACTACTGTCTCGATTCGTTACCAGCCACATTGCGCTACCTTTACTAGAATCTGGAGCTCTGAAGCCTGACCACTCAAAAGTGTGGTTTGCCCAAGCCGAGTACGAGGTGAACTACTTTGGCAACTGACGCTAAACCATCCTCCAGAAGGGGATATTGATCATAGATCTATGTGATATAGAGTACCAAAGCTGTGACGTCATAAAAATCTATTTTTAGAATTTCTCAATTTTTTCTTCATTTTACGAAAGAGCAAAAATAATGTCCAAATGTCAAAAACCAATTTAATATGTTAGGTATTGGCTGAGATATGACCATCTGAATAAATATATGTTCCATAGGAACACAGTGTTATATGCTCTGGCTCCTAACCAAATTGAGAAATTCTAAAAATAGATTTTTAATGACGTCACACTTCACCACACTATTGATAACATTAGCTTTCGGACTCAGTCCAATGTAAGCCCCCTTTAGCAGTGAACATGAAAGGCGTATCATAGACCAACATATTGCTAAGGAAAATCTGCTGCATTAATTCTCTTTACCAACTTAAAAGTTTTACTTCTGAGTTACATAAAATCATTCATCAAATTGTATATGTTTGATGAGTCTCATTAAACTCATTTTCTTGCTTATTACTTCATCTTGGCAAATATGATAACTACAGTTACTGTGACGTCATGAAAATAAAGAGTCTCCCTTAATTAAGTTCAAGTTTGTTTCTGAATACATAACTTTCACATAATGTTCCTTTGCAAATAAAAATGAAATAAAAAGGTTCAACTCATAAATATGCATGATCAACATGCTTTTACTGCTAACTCTAGAAAATCATTAATACACTTTACAACAAATTTTCTCTCTCACTCACTTTGGGCCAAATTATCCTACATGTAATATTATGCCCAGTACAATTGAACCTCCCTGTGCCCACATCTGTACATACACAAATACAGTAGGCTATTACGCTACATATTTTCTTATATTGTTCTTTTTTCTCTATCTCTCTTTCTCTTATGTAATGCCAGCATTGTTACCATCAAAACAAATGTTTACAAACAAATTGCCATGTGATCAACACATATCGACAGATATATCTTAGGTAAAATATTTCTTTTTTGTACTGTTCTGTATCAGATTTAAAAGAGAATACATAAGAAATGAATAAATAAATAAGTACATCCTTCTCTGATCATCCTTCAAAATTAAATTCACATTCTCTTGTAAACAGGTCAAACTAAATCATTTTCTTGATTTTGTAAAACCACTTCCATCACATCAGTTCTCTCAAATTTCTTTGTTAAGCTTAGTAATATTAGTACCAGTCTATATATCATGTACATCATCCCTTTAAGATACAATGTATATTTCCACTTTTCAATTCGTTGAGAAAATAAATGCAAGCCTTGTCCATCCCTCATCATTTTTTTTTCTATCTTGAAAACTCTTGTCTCTCTAGGAAAGCTGCTTCAATCCATTTATAGATACAATGTTATTCCTTTATGATATAGAACACCATACAATCACCTGTGCATCTAAGATTTTGATATATGTGTAAATTGTGCTGAATTTCTGTGTAATGTGAATATTTTCTATCTTTGTACAAATTGACAAGTCCCTATTTATAACCATGCTCCAGGAATTTTGCAAGAAAACACATTAGTTTAGCAATCTTCCTGCAAGAAGAGAGTGTCCAGCCTTTAAAGCTAGAGTGTTCAACATGTTGATCCTAAACACCTACACTTGCTGGTATCAATTCTATTCAAAAATACATGAAGGCTTTCGTTGTTGTTGCTAGAAAACCCTTCACACCGTCATAAATTCTAAGGTGAATATGGTCAATGTATTTTAAAGAGGGTGCATTCCTTTTGAGCAACCAAGTTTCTTTGAATTAGATTTTCTTACCTGTACCATAATTTATATGTTACTGCCTGGCTGAAATAATTCATAATTGAAATATATCTCCTAAAACATTCATTTTGTTTAAATTACCTTTTCATTAAAATAAAAAAGGGAATCCTATACTTCTTAGAAGTGGGCTCCACAGAAATGATTATGCAAAAAGGGGTTCATAAGAATTTATTACAAATATTGAGCTAAAAGGTTGAGCTAAAATTGAGCTAAAAGTGGGAGAAACTGTCATATCTTTGACTTCAATCTGACACACACTAACCAACACAGTATGGACAGCAAAATGTTGTCTCTCAACCGTACAAATGTCAGGGATGGGAACAACAGAGAAAAGATCCACTTAGTTTGAAAGTTAAATTTATCTATCACCAAAGAGGTACATATACCCGCAGTTATGTTGAAGAATCCTGTGTCATAGATGTCCATAGAAGGTGATGATGATTTTAAATAAACATGGTGAGAAGAAGGAATAAGAAGAGAATAATGTTCATTTACTAACACGACTAAAGAAAAAGAAGCAGACCTGTGTGAAGAAAGAAAGTAAGAAACCTTAAGGCTTTTTCAGATATGGCGTAGTATTAAGCGCCGCAAAAACAACAACACAGTCTTTATACATGTGAATGAATGGCACTGTGCGCAACAAAGGACAAGCTGAGACCTGTGTTAAAAGATACAGAAACGCTGCGGTTTTGCCTCGTCATATCATATCTGAACAAGCCTTAAGGCTGTGGAGATTCACATTTGCACATGTTGCTATACTAGCCTACCTAGATTCAATGGATCGAATGAGCTAAGGGGGTCAGAGGTGAAAGGTCAGAAAAGGGGTACAATGTAGAAATAAATACTTCTGTAAAATCTGTAGGAGCTACACAAGATGAAAAATACGGCTAAGTTACGAAAATCCTCTATTTTTACCTAAATCTTTTATCTCTTCCACATCACAAGATCTCTAAATTTCACTGCCTTTTTCAAAATAAAACAAAAAGGGAAAAAGAACAAGGAAAATTGTATCTTCAGGAAATGAATATATGAGATGATGAAATTCTACTTCTCTATGAATGTGTCCATACCACTTCTTATGACCCGAAATTTCAAGGTTTTATTTTAATCATGCTTTGATACAATCCATTATGACGTAAAGTCTCTCAGAATATCTCATATCATGCAGGATGGAATCACCAAGACCTCAAATCGCTGTTCATACAGGGTGCTGTATCTCAGTTTGCAAAGAGGCTTGGCATGAGAATTTGCACTGTATGAAGAGCAAAATGTGATTCCCAGCAGAAGATTAAAAACGTTGTATGGACACACTCTCCGACTTATTAGCTGCCCAGTGGAGTGTATTTTGTCAATTATTTTTGCTAATTTTTTCCTCTCGCTACCAGAGAAATCTTTTGCAAAACAAAGTTAGTTGTCAAATGTTTTAAAAACAACTGTTAAATAATATTTGGATATTTGTTGGTTTGGGTTAATGATCTTGAAAAGAGGCCCATACTTGTTAGATTTTCATACTTTCTGTATAAGAAAACATTTGAATAAAACGTAGCCTGAAAGTTAATCTGGGCCAGACGATTTTAATGTTAGGCAAAATCCTAAAAAGAGAGGTAGTAAAATGACAACTTGATTAATTTCATTCCTAATTTAGATATCCCTAGGTAATCCTCTGCAAGGGTCAATGTAAAAAAAAGTTTTTAATGTGTTCAAAAGGTATATTTAATACATACATTAAACTTTACCTTTCAAACAGGATTTAACTTATAAAACTTGACGGAATTATATAAATTTACCCACTTAAAAAAGATCATTTTGGTTTTGCAACTGAAGCAAGCAAGCATTGTGTACAGCTTTCGTCTTAGTATGAATGAAGAAAGATTTCAGTTTTCATAATGAAATGCTTGAAGTAAGTACTTTCAAAAACTTTTCTTTAAGTCAAGTTATTTGGGAATGAGATGAATGAAATTAGTTTGTTTTGCAAAAGATTTCAACAAACATCTTACCAGCAACATCTGAAGTATCACTTCTATACAAGCACGTACAACTAACATTCAAACAACAAACCCGGTGGTATCACTTCATATTGACCTCTGTCTACGCTTAACACAGGGTTCGCTCAGCTGCAAAAAAAGTGTTTTTTAATGAATGGCGACTGGGCGCAAACAACAAAGGTCCTGCATGTATTCACCAAGCTCTGTCTTATCAGATACAGAAATGTGACGCATACTATCCATTATATCGTCCTAAAAAAGGCACATCAAAAAGTTAAATTTGGATTTGAAAAGAAGGGTATTTTCTTTGGTTTTGGATATAGATAAGGGATATACTTTATAAAAGAACAAGAAATGCCACAAAAAGGGTCATATTTCACGATATTTCCTGAAATATGAATGTAGAAGTCCACAGTTTTGTGAAAATAACAATGTGTACTCAAATACGGTTTAAACAACATGTTTTTTAAAGCCTATTTTGTAACTGTTTTCACGTAAAATGTAGGCCCTTAAGGGGAGAGATTATTGAAAGTATGCAAAATAAGGGATAATGTTTTACTCCGCTAATGACCATGTGCTACACATGTGCATAATTATGAAGAAACACCACCAGATCAACAAATCCACCCATTACCATTCATCCAGTCCAGCATACGTCTACTTTGATAATAACAATAACAAGAATAATACATCATTTGCCTCTAAGCTACATGTACACAGTGAAACTTGTATTTGATAGCCGCCACCTCTACCAGTCTACTGTGGCCAGTTTTCATGTTTCACTTGGGTGGCATAATAGACAGGTTTGACTGTGTATCTATTGCATCCCTAACTCTCTTTCACCCTATCTTTTTCTCTCTCCCTCTTTCTCTATTAAACTATATTCCATTCCCTCCACAAACATATGCACTCAATATGCCATTTTCGTAATGGAACCAAATTTAATGCATACTTTCTTTTTGAAGTGCTTCAACATTAATGATTGATTTCACCAGTCATAAATATTTTTATTTCAATAGTCAGTGTGCAAATTCTACATATTACCTGCTGATAGGTAGGGTAAGCCATACCTATCAAAAATCAGTGTTTATAATTCACATTCTGACTACAGACATACAGTTATTCATAACAGGTGAAAAAATTCATTCGAGGTACTTCACAAAGAGGCATGCATTACTTTAGGTTATATAACCAAAATGCCATTTCTAATCACCCATTCCACGGATAGCTGCATGAATTGTATTACCAAAGGCAAAGATACATAATCATTCATTCAACGACCTGGTCAGCAATGTAGTACATGAATTTGTCTTTCGGCACAGGTTTATAGTGCATATTCCCCCCCAAATGATTACCATTCCCTTCATCAGGGCTTAGCTAGCATGTTCAGATATGCCATGGTAAACTGCCGCAAAAAAAACCTGTCACACTTTTTAAACATGTAAATGAATGGTGACTACGCGCAATAAAGTCCTGTGCATTTTCACATCGGATGAATGTAACCATTTTATATTTGCCATGTAGGTTGAAATTCTAGAAATGTAAAAACATATTTCACTGCAGTCAAATCCTATCTTTTGATCTTTAGTCCATTGCAATACCACCCCCACCCTCATGCAATGCATACCCTTTTCAATGAAAATTTGGCCATGGCATTTTTATTTTTAATCAAATATCCCCCATGTTTGTTATTAACACAATTGGTGTTTTGCACTAGTAAGACAATTTTTCTAATGCTCTGATTTTCTTTATTCTAACACAATTGAGGTAGACAATGGCTGTTAGATAATTAAAAAAAGATAGAAAAAAGAGGAAAAGATGACAGTTAAGAAAAATAAAAAATAAAGAAAAAAACACAGGATCAGGCATATGAATCACAATTATAAGAAGAGAACATACCACAACGCCTAATTGGATATTCTAAAGTCTAATGTGCTACATCAGTGTCTGAAAAGATTGAGTGTTGGTATGTTTTAATGCAAGAATTGCTTTAAATACAGATATACTGAAGCTTCTAGTCCTCAGAGTAAGACTCATGACGGAACAGAAAGACAGCTTGAACAATGAAATATTTCATCCAACTATTGAGAGGATGGCTGGCACAAGACACAGGACACATAACAGCTTTTCATAAAATATCAGTTTCTGTGGAGCCCACGTTTCTAAGTTGGTTAATTTTAATCAATGTGCGACCCCCCCCCCCCCCCCTCCTCCAAACCAAAATGCTGTACCGGTAGTACCAATAACAAACTTGTGCAGAAATACCACTGTCTCCATTCCCCTCTCCCATCTTCCACCCCCCCCCCCCCCCCCAAAAAAAAAGAGAAGAACAAATACAAAAGGTGGTTCAGTTTTGGTAGGTTCGTCTTCAACTCAAGAGTCCCTGAATACCCATATCATTCTTTACCTGTGAACTGAAGCACCAAAACAAAAGACAACTTAAAAAATAAATTCTATATAATCATAGGATATGAGACCAGCTCAAAGATAAACCTGGACTTTAAAAAAATAAGATTAAAAGAAATACTGTCTGCAATAAGGCAGTAGCAACCTTTAGTGCAGGAATCTGACATGGTCGTTGTGTCAAAACTTTAATGACAATTATGCACCGGTGCATTGAGTGATTAGCACGACATCTGCACTATCGAGGTATAAAATAAAATGTGATAGAGGTATGTTTAAAATTCAAATACCTTTGTGAACTGATCTATTCAAGTAACTTACATTAGCAAGCAAACAGATCCTACAGACATCTTATTTTTAATGAGTTTTTGCTTTCATATACAATTTCAAGATATGTATTTTTCTCTACATGAATGATAGAAGGATGATATTGCATGCCAAAACAAAGCTATAACATCCAATGGTATGTACTTGTAGAAGCAGTACCACCATTACTTTCTTTAGACTCTTAACATGTTTTAGAGACTTACAGAGTCAGAGAGAGAGAGAGAGATGATCAAAAACTGTTTGTAAAAACACAAAAATGAGAGACATTTCAAATAACGTTATAACCAGATAATCTATTGTTGAACTCACACGTACGTCTACAGAGAGCTGTGTTTTTAGTAATACAAAATGTAAGGAATTTTCAGCAAGGTCTCATTATTTGATGAGATTTTGTTCGTTAGGAATCCTTTCCCACTGCAAGACACACAAATCAGAATGAATAATAGACCATTTCTTTTGAAACTTAGCTTCATAAGCAGAACTCAAGATCACAAGCAAACGAAAGAAATGAAGGAACAATGTACTTTGAGTGAGGGACATACAGACTTGACAAAGTTATAAAGACTTTAAAGAGTTTAGTTCACTACACCAGGCATTGAGGCTGTTGCACATCAACAAGACAATTTCAAGGTAACTTAGTAGATAATAATCTTTTTTTCAATCACAAATAATCTGATAATAATTATACACTTTCATTTATATTTCTTCGTTTTTACACCAACATTTTTGAAGAAGTATTGCATTCTTCTAATATCTGTTTTAATAAATAAATATCTTTATCTTCATTATAATTACAATGTACAACCTATTTTCAATTTCTTGTCTATAATACAGATTATAAGTATTTCATATATATCATATCTCATGAATATTCATTGATAGACACCAATTATTTGCACTATGAATTCTGATTGGTCAGGAGGTGACACTGGGGGAGGGGCTTATCTATCCACCTCATGAATAATCATCCAATAGAATGACCAATGCATTAGGAATACAAAAGGATTACATCGTGATAAGAATAAGTAATAACCGTCAGGAATTCTACAAAACTTTTAAATCCGAGCAGAAGTATAATAAACTATCTATTTAGATCGTTTGTAATAACATTTTAATGATATGCATAAACAAATTGATGCACCTGAACATACATGTACTCATAATATTGTTTTCAAAATAAAGGCTGCATATCTGTTCCCACAGCTTCAGCAATAAAACAAAACCATGTACCGCATATGAATGAACAATGACTGAACCCTCTTCCTTCACTTAATACCCTTTAAATGTAAAGTCAAAAAATTATGCCTCATGGGTGATTTCTTGAAAATGGTCATCTGCAAGCTTGTATTTTTATTTCTTTCTTGTTCATTTTTTCATCATATAAATCCTTCTTAACAGACCTAATCCTTCTTAATATTTTTTTCTTTCTCAAAAAATATATCTATTAAACCCCTGAAGACAGGGCTCATTTGCAATTTCTATGTGTTTATAATTATAATGGATATGATCAAAGATTACATGTGTAAGCCCATACTATTGGGTTCATGAGTATTATGTACATATGTTTATAATCATAAAACAAGCTTTAATGTGTTCAAAAATATCAATGAAACCAATTTATATTCTATGGGGCTAATCCATGTCTACAATGCTGTTAATATACCAGTCTGACCTCTAACTCAATTCATGAAACTTATTCCATGATTTCTTTGACACAAATCTGTTATATTAATGTGCCTTAAGAACACAGTAATGTTTCAACACAATAGGTAATTTTACTTAAAGAGAAGGATAAAAAACACTTGAATTATGCCATGTGAATTAAGTATTTCTTCAGAATGAATTTCTCATTACCTTATCATTTCAAATCAGTTCAATGTACAAGTTATTTGCTTCCCAATTTTCACTTTGATTTCATCTTTCTTGGCAATTTATAAAATGCAGAGAAAAGTGGCAATGCTTGAAACATAAATATCATCGCTCAAAGTAATCTTCAAACAGAAAAAATTGAAGCATATTCCTGCTTTCATAACATAGTGTAGTTTAGAAAATTGAATGCTTGCAGAGTTTTGAAAGCAATGCCTTATTTTAGAGTGCTTTAGCTATGTGATGCATAACTCTAGACCTAAATGACATGTATGTTTACAAAACTTGTTGTATTGAAAAGAAAGTATTTAATATTTACTACCCATCACCATCATTTAAATGTACAAACACTTTTTCATTCATCTTGACGAGAGACCAAGTAAAATAACGTAGATTCAACTTTGTTAACCCCATTTTACTCATCCAATCAATTTCTGAAGATCGTGTTAAACACTCTGATATCAAGTGTGCTAGGTGTACACGAATAACACCAAATAACACAAGGTGCTTAACAGAGCCATCTCTCAAACATATTCCTCCATGTCACTATCATGGTGTGAGATATTTGACACTTATGGTGTTTACCAATGCTTCATCACTGACCATTCAACACCTTGTCATAAAATTAAACACAGATTTCATGTTTCTACACCAAACCTGATCAAATTGTGACACTTTGGTTTAGGTCCCTGACTCACTGCAGATCGTCAAAAAGCTCCTCTCGATACTCAGTCATCGAGGTGTTTGGTGTTGCTGTCCTGGAGGCTTGGTGTCAAAGTAAGCACCTGAACTTAAGCACCAGACTTAACCACTGGCCTCTGATTCATCTTCAAATTATCAAATTCAAATTGAGTACTCAGTGTTCCCCTTCAAAGGTGTCATTTGTGTCATACTGCGGTTTCATGGTTTTCTTTCAATCGCTGATGCTGTTCATGACCTGTAAAAAGAGAAAAGAGAAAGAGAAAGAACAAGAATATTGTTAATTCATATTTTTTAAATGACTTTGTGAAACATTGATTTGTAAATTCCCTTGTGGAACCCAGATCCTGATGAAATCCCAAATATTGAACAACTGTAAGATCCTGTGATAGATAATGCCTGGTCAGTTCCTACACCAGTCAAATTCCCACCTTCCCTCTTAGAACCACCGTTTATTTACATATACATCTCCCAGTAAATGAACCACTAACCTTAAAACCCAACCTGAACCCTGATTTCAACCCTAATCCTAGCCCTAACCCTACATCTTTAACCCTAATAATAATAAATAATTATAGGAGTTTCTACAGTGCCGTCTATCTAGAAATTCTATTCTAAGGCGCATTGATTATTACCCCGGTGTTAGCTTAGCTGTCATTACATCTCTCTAGCATTTCAAGGAACTAATTCCTTCCAGGTACCCATTTACCTCACCTGGGTCGAGTGTGGCATATTAAGATTAATGCCTTGCCAAACGACATTAGTGCCGTATCGGGGATCGAACCACGCCTTTTGAATTGCAAGTTAAGTGCTTAAACCACTCAACCATGACACTTCTAACCCTAAACTTATATCTTTAACTGAAATCATTCAGAGAAATGGCAATGTCACACCACAAGTAAAAGTCAGGAAACAATGTATACTGCTAATTTAAAATAGTGACTAAAAATCAAGGCAAGGTCTCTGCCTCTAGCCCAAGATATTATCCCTAGTTAATCTAAAAATGAAGTCATATGGAGTCTCCAGATTAGTACACAGATATTGCAAAAGATTCAATCAGTGTCTCGGTACCTTATTCATTATGTTTACAATCCTTAGCTTGAGAAATAAGAACAAATAATCGCAATTTGAGATATTAGCTCAATATAAGTCATCAGTCTCTGACTTGAGATATTAAACTTAATGCAAGTGAAATTCACAAACTCAGTAGGGGAAAGAAATGTTTCTTTGTATTGATAAGGTGTCAATCTCATCCAATCTAATCCAAAACCTTGCGGTTACAAAGCGCTGAGGCTTGCAAAATAAAGTCAACGTACATTGTAATGTTAAAGTAACTAAATCAAAGTAATATAAGGTCTAACATACTGACATTGAAATGAACTCATAGAAAGATAATAACTCAAGAATATTTGCTCAAAGCAAGCATAATAAGCTTGGATTTTGAGGCTGGGAAATAATGAATTGTAAGATAATATTGAAGTCTATAGATTGAAACTTTACTGTTGCTTGTGTTACTCACTGAAAGTGATGTTCTAAGCTTGAAATCTTAATGATCATTGAAAGAGAAGATCCAAGAACGAGGCTCGTGTCCATCAGGTTATTAAGTGAATGTACAATAAGGTCTAAGTATGTGGCTTGGGCTATAAACTCAACCACTGTGGCTGCAGTTACATATATGAACTCGTTCTAAGAAAACATTACATTTTGGCTTTAGATATAAACTCACGGTTATAAGGCTGGAGTCAACAACTGAGTGTACCTTAAGAGTTCAGTCTGAGGCAGTAGGGTTAAAATTGGTATTGTCAATGCATAAGTGTTAGATATTTGGCTTGAACGGACCTTGTGGCAGATTAGTCTTGTGCTAAACAAGTTATCCAATAAATTGCTAAACATGTTTAATATCCTAGTGCCTCCAATGGACCTCGGGAAGAATAGTCTTGTGCTAAACAAGTTATCCAATAAAGTGCTTAACATGTTTAATATCCTAGTGCCTCGAATAGACCTCGGGCAGATTAGTCTTGTGCTAAACAAGTTATCCAATAAAGTGCTGAATAGGTTATCTTTTTGTCTTAAATGGACCCTCGTTCCAGATTAATTTTTGCTAAACAAGTTATCCAATAAAGTGCAAAACCGGTTATCTTTTTGTCTTGAATGGACCTTGTGGCATATCAGTCTTATGCTAAACAAGTTATCCATCAAAGTGAAAAACAGCTTATCCTAGTGTCTCAAATGGACATGGTAGCAGATTAGTCTTGTGCTAAACTGGTTTTCTAATAAAGTGCTGAATAGGTTATCCTACTACTACTTTAGATATATTTGGTTCTCCTCCTATTTAAAAAGAACAGCAACCTATAGTGTGTATAGGTGTTGTGGTCTAGTGGATAAGTCACCCGACTACAGATAAAAAGGTATGGGGTTCAAATCCCAGTCCAGCACTAATGTCCTTTAGGAAGACTTAATCTACATTTGCCACTCTCCAACCAGGTGTAAAAATTGGTAGGATAGGATAGGATAGAATAGAACGGGTAGGATGTGAAAGTTAATGTAGTTTGCTCAGCATTGTGAGCGTCTGTAAAATGATACCAGGAATGCTCCCCAGTGAGTGGAGAATGTGTACACATTGTGAGCGGGCAAGTCTGAATCCAATAACAGGGTTAATAATATATCTGAAAAGCGCTTAAAGACATCATCAATGTATTAAGCACTATATAAAAGCGGAATATTATTATAGTGCAGTCATAGGGTGAACAGTCTATGTTGTAAAAGCGTAAGAGTTTGTTCTACACAAGTCTGGAAAATTAGAGGCATTAGAAAGAGAAATATGCTGTTTTTACTCTCCTAGGGAACAACCCCTAACAACAAAGGATGTGAGGGCAGAATATTAGGGGTGCACCGATATGAAACATGAGCCTTGTGTCTGAACGAGGCTCAATCATTGCTGATAATTTTAACCTATTGCTCTAAGAAGCAAGGACATAATAAGCAGGTACTCACACATTGAAATTGAAGCTACACACCAAGCTCTGTATATAGCAGGAAATAAGCATAGTGTACAAAGTAGATTGGCAAAATGATTGAGCACATGACAAAACATCTGGCCAATAAACACTTCCGTTTCACCCATCTGGGATGTAGTTAAATGGGGCGGATATGGCTAAAGTAACATAACACAAGTAACCCTAACCCTAACCCTACCCTAAGCCTAAACCTAAGCCTAAACCTAAGCCCTAACCTAAGAGTAACCCTAATCGTGATTGAGCCCTTGATACCATAATACGTTGGACAAGTGGTCGAGAGGTATTCTGCCGTTAAGTTGACAAATGGAGTTCACAGATATGTTACTTAGTTATAGATACAGTATAAATGAATAAAGTACAGTCAAACCTTGCCTACAACCTGATGATAATCATAGAATAACATGGTACAAAGCAACATGGAAGCATTAATCATAAACATACAAACACCATTGAATAACAATAAACAGAGTTGTACTGAATGTAAATATATTGAGATAAATTGACACAAAGATGCAGGACGCCGATGGGAAAATGAGGAAACAACAAATGACAGATTTGAAGTAATATGGACCCTTAAAATGGGCCAGTGAGTGTGCACAGAGGGAGAGAAGACAAACAAAGCATTCATGAAGAATACTACTGAAACAATCATGCAAATACAATAGTGAAGTCCAAATCTTTAGAGGGATATGCACGAGTACAGTATATACAGATAAACATGAGTATAATGATTACATTCATGGATAAAAAGGAAATGGAGCTCTCAGATAGCCTTCAGTAAAATAGGAAACACATTGACAGAGCAAGCAGTGTAACACTATGAATATGATGGACAAAGAAAGAAGACAAAATATACAGTTCCTCAGGTAGACAAAAGAACATCCATTCACTGCTATTATGCAAAAACTAGTAAAACAGGTGAATATGCATGTGACAACTGTTCTACACATTTTTACATACAGTAATAGCAGTGAAGGGATGTTCCTTTGTCTACCTGAGGAACTGTATATTTTGTCCTCTTTCTTTGTCCGTCATGTTCATCGTGTAAGCTGCATCAAAAAGGACCCAGTCCCACATTGAGCTGTAGTGAACATTGATCAGAAAAATAACATACACGCTCTACAGAGAACATCACAAAGAAAATTTAAAAAAAAATTTAAACTCCACAATTTTGGTGAATTTGACTTCTGAAATAATCTATGAATTTTAAAACGAAATCACAGCAGGACACTCCTGAAGCCTGACAACGGAAGAAGATTCCATTCTTGTAACATCTTCAAACTAAAATTGGTAATTTCCCTTTTTTATTTCTCTATTTTCTTGATGATTGTTGGGAGACAGGTGACAGAAAACAGCTTCAGCTAATTTCATGACCTTGCAAAGTTACTCATGCAGGTAGAGTCACTTTTAGTTATATTTTCACATAATCTTTTGATATAGAATGCTGTGTACTACACATACATGTAGTACAATGTGTAAGAAGTAATCAAACAAAATCACTGACAATTTTGAATCAATTTTGTTGCAGTACATTACATTATTCATGAATAGATTTTTTTTTAAATGAAACTTTAATGAGATGCAATTTCACTACAAGTACTCAGGTTAACTCAAGGTTAACTTGAATGAATAGGTCCTGGGACCTGGGGAAGGGTGTGGGGTGTCCTAGAGTGTTATCCTGGAGGAATAGGGCATGGGATAGGGTTGTTGGGGAGGATAAATTTGAGGACGTGGGACGAGGGTGTGGGGGAGGGTTCATTTGAAGGAATAGAATGTGGGACAGGGTTGTGGGGGAGGGTTAATTTGAAGGAATAGGACATGGGACGGGGGTGTGGGAGAGGGCTAACTTGAAAGAATAGGAAGTGGGATCGTGGGAGTGGGTTAACTTGAAAGAATAGGACGTGGGAATGTGGGTTTGGGTTAATTTGAAGGAATAGGACATGGGACGGGGGTGTGGGAGAGGGTAAACTTCAAAGAGTAGGACATGGGATTATGGGTGTTGGAGAGGGTCAACTTGAAAAAGTAGGACATGGAATCGTGGGTGTGGGAGAGGGTTTACATGAAAAATCAGGACATGGGAATGTGGGTGTGGGAGAGGGTTAACTTGAAAGAGTAGGAAGTGGGATCGTGGGTTTGGGTTAATTTGAAGGAATAGGACGTGGGAATGTGGGTGTGGGAGAGGGTTAATTTGACATAATAGGACATGGGACGAGGGTATGGGGGAGGGTTGATTTGAAGGAATACGACGTGGGACAGGGGTGTGGGGGGGGGGGGGGTAACTTGAAGGGTAGAACATGGGATTGGGGTGTGGGGGCGGGTTAATTTGACATAATAGGGAGTGGGACGGAAGTGTGTGTGTGTGGGGGGGGGTGGGGTTAATTTGAAGGAATAAGGCATGGGATGGGATTGTGGGGGAGGGTTAATTATAAAGCATAGGACGTGGATAGGGGTGTTGGGGAGAGTTAACTTGAAGGAATAGGACTTGGGATTGTGGGTGTGGGAGAGAGTTTATTTGAAAAAGTAGGACGTGGGATTGTGTATGTGGGAGAGGGTTTACTTGAAAGAGTAGGACATGGGATTGTGGGAGAAGGTTAACTTGAAAGATTAGGACGCGGGATTGTGGGTGTGGATTAACTTGAAAGAGCAGGACGTGGTATAGGGGGTTTGGGGAGGCATAACTTGATCTTAAAGAGTAGGATGTGGGATCGTGGGTGTGGGAGAAGGTTGACTTGAAAAAACGGGACATGGGGTGTGGGGGAGGATAGGTGAGGGATCGGGGGTGGGGAATGATGTGGGGATGAGTATGAATAATACTGATGTCACCGATGAACTCCCAAACAGACCATGCTTCAATCAGGGAAATGACAAGTGGAAACAATCAACCAAAACAATATGGGTTATAAAATATCACCAAGATAGATAGACATGGAGTCCAACCTTTTTAATTTTTCCCGCCTTCTCTCCGCCAACTTCAGTCAGTCATGATAAAAACTCTGATAAAAAATGAGAAACTAGAAGAAAAAGAGCTAGAAGATCAAAATAAAACGACAAATAACAGAAAAAGAGCATACGAAGAGGTGCCCGCTAGACGATTTCGTCCATGTAAAAGCAATAGCACAAGATATTTTTTTATTAAAAACGCATTTGGCCTATACAACAGTAATTTCTTTACAATAATAAGAATGATGTCAGATCTAGTTTTGGGACATCTAGACATCCGTCCATGCTGAGTCTTCCTTACTTTCAAGATAACTTGCTAGCTCGGTATCCTCTGCTTTCAGCGCTTGGATACGTGGCGTGTTGCCCTGGTAATCGGTGATTGTGAGGGCAGCCCCTGCTTCTACCAACATGGCGCATATGGTTCTTCTCATGTACCAAGCAGCTTTGTGGAGTGCAGTCTGCTGCTTCTCCACATCACGTGAGTCCAGCAAGTCCTTAGGCCCTACAAATCAAATGATAGCGCAAGGATAACAAAAAGTTAACTTCTGGTAGAGGTAAAATAATTGCTTCATTAATATTGTGCACATAACCATCCAAAGGCACGCTGTTCATGTAGACAAAGTACTATTCCAGTCAAACCTGTCTATAGCGACCGCCCAAGGGAAACACAAAAAGTGGTCTTTGTGGACAGGTGGTCTTTAGAGACAGGTTCCTTAATTACATGTTTCAATGAGAAACCATTTTCAAGGGAAACAAAAAATGTGGCCTTTGTAGACAGGTGGTCTTTGCAGACAGGTGGTCACTAAAGCAGGTTTGACTGTATTAACCTAATTTTTAGGCTAGGTGTCCCGAGGCGCTGAAAGTATTCAAGAAATACAAGTAAGTACCAAACAGATACCTATTTACAACTACTACACCTGGGTGAACAGTGGCAAATGGCTTTAGATGTCTGTATTGAGTTCAATACATGTCATGAACATGTCAATGAAGCTGTACTAATGTAATGGATCAAAAGCGTTTATTTGTTTTTACAAAAGAATACATTTAGCCCATCTGGACATCAAAATTTGGCTTTATTTTGGAGCAGATGGACGTTACAGATCAAACTTGAAAATTGGTTCTTTGAACGCAATCAGTAAAATATTGTTAATCAATATTACATGTAGCTCTATTTAGTTATGAAGCTATGGAGAGAAACCCTAAACGCCCCAATAAAAGACAATATTTTACACAAACATTGTATGTGTTACATCAATCAACTGTGGCAGTACATTATTGACTTCATTAGGGATCGACAGCTGTTTAAGAGTTGAACTGTATATACAAGACTGCAAATGTTTGCCACACAAAGTTGGTAGGAAACATGTAGCTGAGTTATCTTAAAGAGCAAGTCCACTCCAAAAATAAGTTACTTTAAAAAGAAGCAGAAAAATCAGACAAACCAATAAGAAAAACTTTGTGCAAAATCGGATAAGAAAGTTATGAATTTTGAATGACATGAAAAACTTTGAAAATCACAAGTTCCATGGTTTTTCATACTTTAAAAAAAAATCATAACTTTCTTATTAGTTATCCGATTTTACTCAAATCTGTTGTCCTCTGTTTTTCTTGTTTTTCTGCATCTATTAAAAGCAAATTATGGACTTAGCCTTAAAATGATTCTTACCAAAGTTTTACAAAAATACTGACTAATTTTCCAGCAAGAACGTTTAATACTCACCATGCTCTATTAAGTATTGCACAATCTCTTTGTGTCCAAAGCGTGCCGCATGATGCAAACTTGTCATTCCATGCTGGTCCATTGTCTCTAGATTGGCACCCTTCCGGTGGAGCTCTGCATATTTCATAGGGTCCCCTCGCTTCGATACGTCGATCAACACTGGGAAAAAAGGTATATTTTTCATTATTAGCCCAATGAGTGAGAGAATAAAAAAAACCCTCAAATATTGATAATTAAATCTTGCACAAGAATTTAAGAGAATTTAACAATGTGTTTGAATTTATCATTTATGACAAGTACCATATAGGAAATGCAGTGACCATGATGCTTAAAATGCATTTTAAAATGATAATTATCAAATCCTTTGAAAATACACTAAAATATATAATGATGGTAATTATATCCTTATCAAATACTTATTAAACCCTTATCAAACCCTTATTCATTGGCTTACAAGCCTTAACACATCGATTCCTAATTCAAATTTTATGTCTCAAATGTTTCATTCACAATTTTTCATTTAAGGTACATATCAATATGTCTTAAAGAATGATTAAGTAGACCTTTAAAAAAACTCTGAACCTCTGAGGGTTAAAGGTATAGATCAGTTCTGGTAATGCGATTGCATTGTGAAAGAAATGCTGTGGAATTGATCAGAAAAGTTGATCATCTAGCATATAAGTATTGGTGTGTACTGCAAGATTCTGGAATCATCAAAATGATAAGAAATTTGGCCCAGTCTTGGTAAAGTTAACAGCACTGTACACATAAAGATGTATATGGGACTACACGAACATGTGGCATAAAAATCCATCCCGATTATAATGATGTTACATGCCATATTTAGAATATTAAGGCATTTGAAGACCCATGCTTTTCAGAAACATTTTTTATTTGATGTTCTTCCACACTTGCATAATACAATGATAACGCTCACAAATCTTTTTTCACCTCTTCCCAGAACTCAACCTACATATCGATATGTCTTAAAGAATGATTAATTAGACCTTTAAACAAATTCTGAACCTCCGAGGGTTTATATACACTTACTTTTATTGAGGGGATCTAAGTGCGCTGTGTCTGAAACTCCGACAACGATGTCTCTCTTTGGCGGCTTCGGTGAATTTGACGTATGTGTGATGATGGCTTCACAACTACAAGAAGACAATGATATAACATCACATTACTTATTAATTGGGTAACTGCAGATTAACCCGTTCACAACTGAATTTTGTAAATCCCCATTGATTTTGTACAGGGCCCATTTAGTTCTGGTAAGCAATGGGTTAAAATAAGCTTTGTTATTCATAGCTGTATTGCAAGGCAATACACATGTAACACTTTGGATTTCATGACATGTGTTTGACTGAGCAGCCAATTTAAAGTATTGCTTACAAAATTCAAGACATTAATTTTTGCTACAGAGTATATATTCATCACAACTGTTTGACAAAACAGTCTGCATGACCGAATTAAAAAATGAGGCAATGTGTCATCAGTATAGTATCACAGTGAAACCGCAATGTAATAAGCTTTATTTTAGCTTAAATGTCGATATCAAAATAGAAAAAATTCACAAGTAGTTAGGCGACTTAAAAAGCCAATCAAATGAAAGTTCATGCAATGATATTTGCATTGTTGACAACACAATAAGTTGATGTGAGTTAATGTCTTTATGGCTCTTAACAGATAGAATATTTACAATTTACTTCTTACAGCCATTTAGATTAATGAGACTGTAGTTACCTGCTAAGAGCTAGAAAGGCATTAACTCACAACTTTAGAATATAATTAATGTCCTTCTGGTAGACAACATCATCAGTTTTACTTGCTAAAGTTGTGTCTAAATAGCATCTCAGACAACAACAACAACAACAAAGACAAATACAACAATACAAGGAGATGAAATATTTATCTGGCTATACATACATGTACATAAAGATAGATTAGAACGATAAACCATATTTGACAAATTCCTTTTATGATTCTGCCCGGCACAAGCACCCCAAAAGTTAAAAATTGTTAACATGTAGCACATTGACTTAGTGATAAATTCTTTCATTTTCCCAATTGGTTGATTTTGATCTTGGAGCCACGTATTACTTCTAATCATAATATTCAATTAAGTATTATACATGCATGTACATCTACAATATATATTTCTATTCTGAATTCAATTAATTCAAGAATGCATTGTCCATTATTTAACATTTATGGAATTTGTTTTGTTTCACATGCATTATTAATATTGTAAAACACAACGAATGAATTAAAAAGCATGCAGAGTAAAAATCTGACTACATATTTAATGTACAAAAACAATTATTGGATACTAATGAAAAAAGAACAATCACAATGAGGAAACTACATCTTTCAACTGCATGATTAAAGGTAATACAAAGTTTTGGTATGAGGTCATGAATTCAGTTCAAATGAACATATTGGAAGCATATGCGATCCTACAATATTCAGTGATCGTTGTCGAGGTCAAAATCGACTCTAAATTTATGAAATTGTAAATAATAAACACTTTATGTTGTATAGCTCCCTCTCAAGGTCAAGATATTAATTAAGCTATAAAACAATGTAACTTGACTAAAATCGACCGATTAGCTATTCCCGTTCGGAAATTAGATAGCACAACTACATATTCTGAGGTTTCCATAGTCGCAGCTACCATTGTACGGCCGTAGGAGCTATTTGAAATTTATCAAAATTTACCGGAAGCACTGGTAAATTTTTATATTCAATTTTTCTTGAAAGCAGAAATGTTTGAGGGACTAAAATTCCTAGTGCATTTAATACATCCACAGGGGCATCCAAATATATCAAAATTGTAAAGAATCATTATCCACCCTTTTTTCAAAATTTACCAAAACTTTGTAATACCTTTAAAGCTACACAATTTAATCATGAACATTAACCAAAGGATATACTTGAATGTAAATGTAGGTTCTCATCATCATTTTAATTAAGTTAACCCTTGCCCCCAGGCTTTTAACGAATGAATGAACTTTCAAGTCTTAAATTTTTCCTTGTAGTGTTGTTTTCAATTTTAGAGTGGGCATAACATAAATCTATGGGAATAACATTTACAAAATTAGGGTTCTTGAATCTGTTTCAACAGTGTACCTGTAGATTAACCCAAAGCAATTCACAGTTTCCTTGTTTTCTAAATTGATCAGTTTTCCTTTGTCAAATTGGCAACAATTATATGTAATCCTCTTTGCCACAACTTCATAGTTTGTAACAAAATATTTTTATGTGTCTTAGATGAATCAATATGAAATAAAATTTGCAAAATTTAACCAAAATATGCAAGAATAGTGATTTAATAATTCAGTTACTCTCAATTGCTAAATTAAAGACTATGAATAAAGGAATTAATTGATTTGTAACAATCAAATGGACCTTATACAAGAATGGCACAACATACTGCATTGGATATTCTGGCTCAAAAGATAATGCACAAATGTCACTAAAAGGAGATACAGTACTGCTATAGGTTCATGCAAACACACAGTCTGACACTTTTTGCAGCATTATATCCTACCCAGGATACGATAAGGGTTCAAGCTCGAGAAGCAGGTACCCATTTCACAAAGCCTTTTATCAATGACAAATGACAAAGATCAGTGACAAATCTGCTGATGACCAATCAGAAGCAAGGATTTTACTAGCTTATAACAACAACTGTCAATTGTCACTGATGACAAGTTTGGTGAAATGGGGCCCAGGACTAGAATAAAAGCACAGATGTTCACACTATAAGGCAGCTTCGCAAAATGTAGTATACAAAAAGATGCATCCAGAATGCAAAATGCATAATCGTTAGATTGTAGTGTTTGTTACTTAAATATTTTTTCTCTAACAAATATGTTTGAAACTGAACTAGCATTAAGCCTCATTAGTGATAGTACATGCATTAACCAGCTCTATATTCTATCAATGTGGTTCTACCTCTGTGTGATAAATATCGTCGCCTGGCTGGCAGAAGAGCGTTAGCTCGAATTTCAGGTAAAAAATGAAGCGCTAAGCAGAAGGGCGTTGGCACTAAATTGCCTCAAACCTTTATAAAACTGACTTATATCTGAGAAAAAATTGTGACCGTGTTCTACTAAAACGCTTCTATTAGTCTTATAAGTTTCAAACCAATTTTGGGGACGGAAAGCAGTTTAAATTTAAAACAAATCTTTAAATGTGAATAATTAGAATAGTAGTTTTCGAGTCGGTCACGCGCTACCGCCCTTCTGCCAGCCGGGCGACGACATATGATTTTCAATAATGCATCTTTTTGTGCCACTAAATTCTGCTAAGCTTCATAAAAAAGATTAGTACATCAATCAGGTACCTTTGCGACGGGAGAGAGTGCGCTCCATCCTCACTATCATAACCAGTAAACTCATTGTTACTGGCACTAGCAAGGAGGCTCACATCAATCCCTTGGGTTATCTCCTCAATACTGTCACTTCATGGATGCAAGGAAGGTGAGAGAGAGAGAAGGAGGAGCAAGGAGTGGAGTTATTGAAAGGATGGATAGATAGATGGAAATAGGATGGGAAATCGTGGGCCAGATATTTAATAGGGTGAAAGATTTATGATTGAGAAAAAATGGAGATATAGAAAGGAAAGTGTGTGTGTGTGTGAGTGAGAGAGAGAGAAAGAAAAAGAGAGAGAGAGAGAGAGTTTGTGTAAGAGAGAGAGAGAGAGAGAGAGAGATAAAGACCATATGAAGAAGAAATTATCAGATGATAGTGATCATTTAAAAGAAATACAGAAATACAGAAGTTAGAGAATAAGAAAGGAGAAAAACAAAGCCAGATATTTAATAGGGTGAAAGATTTATGATTGAGAAAAAATGGAGATATAGAAAGGAAAGTGTGTGTGTGTGTGTGAGTGAGAGAGAGAAAGAAAAAAAAGAGAGAGAGAGAGAGAGAGAGAGAGAGAGTGTGTGTGTAAGAGAGAGAGAGAGAGAGATAAAGACAATATGAAGAAGAAATTATCAGATGATAGTGATCATTTAAAAGAAATACAGAAATATAAAAGTTAGAGAATAAGAAAGGAGAAAAACAGAAAAAGAGAAGGAAAGAATAATATATATAAGAGGGTGTGTGATTGAGAAAAGCAAAACAGAGAGAAAGAATTACATAAGGGAAAAAACAAAAGAATGAAACAGGAATGGGGAAAGATGACTTAAACAAAATCATCAATTCCCAAGAAGAAGAAAAAAAAATCAAGAATGTTCATTGGAGGAAATGGAAATGCCCAATGCAAATGAGAGATGAGGGAAATAGGATGAAAAAGAGTTGAGGAAATCAAATGAAATAAAAGGAAATCAAATGAAATAAAAGCAAACCAATTGATATTAGAATGAAAATAATATCCAGTATACGTCAATGAGTTATTAGAAATGTTACATGAAGTAATCAATCCATGGAAATCATTAATATATGTCAGAAACAAAGTCAAACAAAGTTAGATGGATTAGAGGTCAAACATGAATTTCTATCGTCAATTGAAAATTACCTGTCATCTTTGTTTTACCATTACAATATGAGGGATAATACTGCTGAGGTGCTTTAATTCTTACAGCACCAAATCTAAAGAAACATAAGTAACCCCCCACTTACTGGTGATTTATATGGAAAATGGGTGCAGCAATTAGCCACATGTGCCTCCAACTTTGAAAGCCTATCTCTCTCTCTATCTTTCTCTCTAAGTGCCAAATCGCTTGACCTGTGGCAATGCTGTTCCACAACCCTCGGCTCTAAGCCTTCTCTATGAGCACCACTCCCAGGGTTTTAATTCCTCTCTCTTCTAACAATTTCTGTAACAACACTGTCCATCCACAGTATCCTTCTTCTTCCCCTACTCCTCCTTCCCACAATTTTCCCTGTTAAACAAAGATTCTCTAGACCTTTTTTAACATGTAATGTGCAATTCAACTGCCTAATTGACATCTCACGTACCATTTTCCTTTGCATGTATCAAATTAAAAATAAATTGGGCAAATTCAAGGAAAACAATGTTCCCTTAGTCTGGAAAGTTCCTGAAAGTCCCCTTAAAAAGGCAGAATCACATCATCGGCCCATGGCATACCTTCTGGACTGCATCAGCTGACCCGTGACAGGCACCTTGAGGTTAGTTCCGAGGATGGTCGGTGAGGGCGTCCTATTTCCTAGGTCTTGGACCAGGAGGTCTGGCATGGACCCAGACTTGCTCTCCGGGGATAGACTCGAGGGTTTGGTCCTCTCCGGGTCTAGGACGTAGAGGTCGTCCGATGAGATGTCTGTGATGTAGTGGAGATGCTCCTGAAGACGGTCTATCCTGAAGAAGCGATCGGCTGTCGTTGCTGTTATAATGATGATAATGATTATTATTTTGGTTATTATAATGATTATTATTGAAAAACTGTAGAACCAGCAACCTACTGCTGTGCAGACGGGCTCATCTGTTGACCACTTCAAGAAATTACTCAAATCCCTTCTATTCTGCAAGAAATTACTTTATTACCAGCCTATATATACTTAACTGATCTCTGAGAAGTGACAAACTGTTGTTTATAAGTAGCCCAAACATTGTGGAGCGGTGTGCGCAGCACTTTGTAACCGCAAGGAAAATGTGACATCATACCAATCTATTTTTAGAATTTCTAAATTTTTTCTTCATTTTCTGAAAGAGCATCAAAAAATTATGTCCAAATGTAGAAAACCAATTAAATATGTTAATAACCTTATGAACCAGAGCAAAATAACTTTGAGTTCCTATAGGAAATTTATTTATTCAGATGGCCATATCTCAGCCAATACTTAACATATTCAATTGCTTTTCAACATTTGGGCATTATTTTGTATGCTCTTTCGGAATATGAAGAAAAGTTGAGAAATTCTAAAATAGATTGTTATGACGTCACACTTCACCACTCTATAATGGATAAAGGAGAATTAGAACTACATGGTCTTATTTTTCTAAAAAATGTAATGAATGCAGCATCTTTTGAAACCAAACTTTTCTGGTGTGTTTCAGAAAGATCCCAAGTTGAACTTATCTCTCATTTAGACTTAAAAATTATGGAAAGCCGTTAGCATCTTTGAAATTATTTTGTAAAGATCATTTTTAAAAGGCACAAAATGATGATTCAAATTATTCATACTTTTTATTATAAGGGAGATTTCATGTTCTTGATGTGGAATTCATGAAAAGTCTAAAATACTTGAATTTTTGCTTTTGAATATATTATATTTCAAAGGAATCTGGTAACTTTGTCTCAGATTCTGAAACAAAATCCTGAATTTAGCTCATGCTGCAATGATAATTATAAACCTTTAGGTCAGTCAGGAATGTTACCCATGACTTTTACACGCTGATCACCTGTCTCATTATCAAGATATTAATGATTGGAAATCAAAATTTCTAAATTCATTTTTTCTAAGAGTTTTTATAACACTACAGTCTATTAGGGAAAACAAGTATGGTGAAACCGGTCACTCAATGACTTTTACTTTTTGAGGCAGTTATGATCATTTTTAAGCGCAATTTTTTAGGGCTTCAATATTACACCATATCACAGACACTGTAACACATATTTAGGGCCATGCATTTCAGATTGGACATTGTTAAATGATGCCTTTATTAATGAATGCAGCATGTTTTGAAACTAATGATTTTCTGTTCTACTTACAATCCAGGAAACACCATGTCGGTGAGAGACTTGATGCTGATCCGTTGGCACTGGAGTCCTGTAGGATGTACACCTCTAGAAGTCTGTCAATGTGAGCTCGGATCTGCTGCAGGTTGCTGTCTGAGTCGACTACAATGATACCCAACGGCACGGCTGCAATGGAAAATTAGGGAAATGTGGGTAGAAAGTATTAATTAAAAGTGACAAATTATGCTTTAAGTGCTCTGTTTATAATATTTGTGTAATTGGAAGTCCAAAAAGCAAAAAGAGATATGGATGTCCATAAATGTGAGCTCGGATCTCTTGCAGGTTACTGTCGACTACAATGATACCCAACAATGATACCCAACAATGATACCCAATGATACGGCTGCAATGGAAACAAAAGTTATATGAGCTTTAGGATATCATTTGAAAGGGCTATAACTCATCATACATTATTTGTTTTGAATATGTATATCATCAGATATCTGTCAAATGCTTGCAGACATCATGGAAGTCTGACGATCTTGGATCTGTTGAAGGTTGCTGTCAGAGTCGACTACAATGAAATCCAACAAAGGAAAATATGCACCAAGGTTTAGGTACTATTTGAAAGTTTTGAATATCACCATCAATTCTATGTTTTAGATATTCATATCATTGAACACCTGTTAAGAGGTTTTTAGAAACATTGTGAATATCTGTAAATATGAGCTCGGATCTGTTGCAAGTCGATGTCTGAGTTGACTACAATGATACCCAACGGCACGGCTGCAATGGAACATAGAGATATGTGCTTTAGGATACCATTTTAAAAGGGCCAACAAGTCTCATAGATTTTTTTTGTGGGACTATTCACATAATTTGATATTTGTAAATCTTGTTCACCCACTATTGTTAACCCAGGGATGCCTCATCAGCTTAATTGCTGTTTTGTTCCTGAGAGCCCTGCAATCATTATTACCCCAGCCATTGCCAAGTACCCATCTACACCTGGGTGGAGAGTGGCAAATGTGTATTACTGACAGGCCAAAAGACGTTAGAGCCGGGCTTAGATTCAAAACATCAACTCTAGAACTGAGACTGACGAGAATGAACATGATACCATGACACCTCGACCTCTATTATTGGTGGTGATGGTTATTTTACCTGGCAGCTAAGAAAGCATAAATGCTTGTTAGTAAGCAACCAGAGGACCGACGGCTTAAGGTCCTCTCCAAGGGACCGGGCAATGAGGATATGCCTTACCAAAGGGCACTAGCGCATCGTCTTGGTTTCGAACCCGGGTCAACGGATTACTAGACCACTGCCCTACCAACTGAGCTATCACGCCTCCTCTTATATTATATTATAAAAATAACATGCAGAGAGAAAGAAAAGAAAGATTTATACTTACAAGCTTTCTTGAGCTTCTCCTTGTCGTAGTTAAGTCTCTCGTAGTCATGCATACTTATTCTACTGACTTGTATCCTCAGTCTATCATTCGATAGTGGAGCGCTGAAATATATGAAATGAAATTAAAGAAATTCATAGCAATTAGGAGTTCCATTTTCAACATTCATCATACATATTAATCAATACTGTAGCAAAACTCTCTTTTGGAGCATGCATGCACATACATAATGTCAATTTTCCTGAGTAATTGGAACAGGGCAACTTCTAATAAGTTATTATTGATAAGTAGACAGATTCTGTAAGTCAACGGTTCTATGATTTTTTTTTAAATTGTTTATTCCAAATAGATACACAGATTGAGAGGGAGAACCCTGGCATATAGTGATGCATCTATCAATTCGAAGAGAAAGTTTTGGGTTTGAATTCTTGTACTAATAGGGGCCTATACATGTATATACAGAATAATAGGCTATTTTCATCATAATCACAATTATGATTACTCCTTAGCCTCTCTCTTTCCATTTTGTGTCGGTCTGATGGTCGTATCGTCTGTGCGGCCGGGGTATACAGAAGGAGTATCATGCTATGTTTTTTAATGTTACACTGAAATTTAAAACCAGAAGATTGTAAGTGTGAAACAATATGTTTATTCATTATTTGTCTGCAAAATATTGTAATGCATATTTTGTAAATTATTGCATTTTCTGACCAACAAAATTTATTAAGATAAAAATAGAAAATAGAAATAATAATCATAATTGGGTTATCATGATTGATCATTATTATCCTAAAAAATGAAACCTACTCTGCATTAATTGGCACTGATCCTCGTCTCTTTGGCTTAAGCAGCATGTTGGCTTGGTTACGCAGCATGATGTGGATAATAGAGGGCGGTAGACGGCATGGTTCGCCATCCACCTGGATGGGTATCGTTGTCGTAGTGATGACCTTGGCCTCTCGGCATTGGCAGATTCGCTCGCCGTGACCTCCAACGTATAATGCAGCCTGGGATTGAAAGTGAAAGATATTCATAATCAGGTGATCTTATCTTGGAAAGAAGACAAAATTATAATTATTGCTTGGCCTCCGTACATCGGCAGATTTGCTTGCAGTGACCTCCAACTTTTCAGACAGCCTGGGATTGAAAGGGAAAAACATATCATAATCAGGGGATCTGATCTTGAAAGCAAGACAATTTATATGATTATTTGGCCTCTCGACATTGACAGATTCGTTCGCTGTGACCTCCAATATACAATGCAGCCTAGGATTGAAAGAGAAAAACACAATCTTAATCAAGTGATCTGATCTTGAAAAAAGAGACAAAATCATTGAACTAGGTCAAGAAGATTACATGACACATGTTATGCCTATATATAAAGAGCTTAATACCAAAAGGAGCTAAATCCACTTTTGATGAAAATTGAGTTATTGATATCAGAACATTGTTCACCTAAGTACCCGTCTTTCAAGAAAATCTTTTACCTAAATTTGGGAGCAATTATGAAAAAAATGCACCTTCTAATATCACTTTTCCACAGACGCCTGTACAAAATCTGGTAAACAATTTCTTTTTTTCTGAAGTTACAAAAATGGATTTAGCTCCTTTTGGAATTAACTCTTCATATGCTCCATATACAATTTAGTTCAACTGCACGTAGCTGAATTATCCACTTCAACAATGTACAACTAACCCTCACTCTTAATCTTATTTGTATCTGTCTCCCTAAAATAACCCAATCCTCCATCTGTGACAAAATAGGAAATAGAGCGCATTACATTTACGTCATCACGAAATCGGGGAGTGGAGAATGTGCATACATTGTGTGACTTACGATTTGTGATGGTGTGAATCCTATGATCTCTAAGAAGCCGTCGTCATGTCTCTGTTGTTCAAACTGAAGTGAGCTGGGATTTCCCCACGGAGTGGTGCCCGCACCATATCTGATCAAACAAACATAAATGCAATTCAATTTATTGATAGAGTCATACAAAAAAAAATGGAAATAAGATAATTGATAAAATCATTTGTGTCACGTTACCTCTTTTTTTTAGGAGTACGTTTGCATGCATTGAATTAGCCCCATGTATAAATGTAAATTAGGAAGTCCAGACTTTTCCCTCTACTTTGTAGTTCCTTTTTTAGTTACAAATTTGTTAATTTAATTACTCATTATTCATAAGTATCATTTGAGGGGTCCACAATTGTACAAGCATTGTTTTTTAGTGGACCCCTCTGTTTCCAATATGTTTTCCTAAATTGTTTTTAATGTTTATATTTGGTTTGTAATGTTTTGTTAAAAACACAAATAAATTGAATTGAATTGAATTGAATTGACTTAGATTGCAGGTGGCAAAGTGTCCCAGGTGCCCATTGGTGTCAAGACCTGCCTTAACCCCAATGAAGCAACTAATTTGCAAACATATGATATTGGAAGACACCAGTTTTCATATTTTCACTCCTTCGGATTTAGCAATGTGATGGTTATTTTACCTGACTGCTAAGAAAGCATAAATGCTTGTAAGTAAGCAACCAGACGGCCGACGGCTTTAGGTCCTCTCCGAGGGACATGGTAGTGAGGATTAATGCCTTACCAAAGGGCACTAGCGCATCACCTTGATTTCGAACCCGGGTCACTGGATTACGAGACCACTGCTCCACCGACTGAGCTATCGCGCCTCCTCTTGTTATATGTTATATTGCGAAAAGCAATTTTCCATCATATAAAACTGATAAATTCATGAACCTGCTTTTAATTTCAAGTAGGGCATTTTTTCCTCAGTCCAAATCTTTTAAATTCAATAATCATATTCAGAAGACTAAAACCGTCCATGTTAATTCAGGTCTTTGGTCTAGTTCTTTGATCAGGTCTAGAACAAGTTAGTGAAACAGGTCTTAGAAAGTGCCATAGAACAGGTCCTGAAAAAGCTCCTGGAACAAGTCTTGTAGCAATTCTTGACCAATCGTGGATAAGAACATGAAAGCGATCCAGGACTTACTTGGGGATATTGAGGAATAGTAGACAGTGTAGTTTGAGTTCCTGGATCCTACTGGTGAAGTCCACTCCATCACATTCTAGAGTGATCTTCTTGGTTAAGTCTTTGGACGCCCTCTTGAGGAGGTCTGTTCCCCCGGCCCGGGCGTAGTACATCTTGTTACGGAATCTGCTGTTGAACTTCTCTGGGTTGGCCTCTGTGATATGCAATGAGATAAAGAAATATTTACAATAAAGTTTAAATTATGTTATTTTGAAAGAAAATACTGGTAATTCACATTAAAAAAAACAATAGAGCTTAAATGAAGCAAAGTACAGTTCCTTGGCCCAAATATAACTGTCGTTTGGTGCACAATACCAAAGTATGCAAAATTCATGCCATTTTAACCACAAGTTGAAACACCTCTTGTTATGGGTACTTTAGACTATATATGGATATTTGAGTCTGAACAAATGTAGCATAACTCTTTGTTTTCTTGAACCTACTCAAACCTAGGGTGGTATACTGCATGCCTACAGATAAACTCTAACTTTGTTGGAGCCAGGAGTATTTTCTTCCTGAAACGGAAAAGGATACATGTACATGTAGTCTCTATCAGAATACAGCATTCAACGATGATAATATTTTTTTGTAAACCCAGTTGACGAAAAGACAGAGAAAATTGCTTGAATTTGTGGTATATTTGTGGTATATTTAAACAATATCGAATTGATATTTTGCACCCAAAGCCCTTGAAACGCAATTTTACCACTACCTTCAAGGGTTGAAATGATCTTATTCTGAAAGAAAATTTTTTATTTCACTAATACTGATCTCATCTTGTTCAGTATATTCTAGAGAGTTAGTGTAGTGTAATTATGTCAAAATTCAAACAATGTAATTTATTCACAAGAAAAGCTGGCTGTTTCATTTTAACAGTGCAAAACGAAATATACACATGTGTGCACATTTATTTAATTAATACATGGTGTAAACATTTTTCATGTAAAAGATAAGCATTTCAAGGCATGTGGATAAAAGGTGCTAAAATTAGACATTTCTCACTATTTAAAAAAAAAAAAAACTTATCTATGGATTGAATGCATATCCTTATAACATAGAAAGATATTTTGTGTAGGCAGCATGTTTTGTTAGGCCTAACATAAAAACTTGTTGTATTGCCCTTTGCGACCGACCCAAAAATCTGAAAATCTATGGATCCGCATTTCTAAAAATATGTATTTTGTTCAAACATTAAAAACTGAAAAATATTGGCCCAAAGAGGGCGACAAAAAAAAGTTAAAAAAAAACAAAACTTTTCTGATCGACCGACCGATGTTTTGACACCTAAAGGGCAATACAACAATTTTTTTTTTAGGCCTTGTATCAGAATCATGCAGTTACCCATATGTGCAGACAAGGATGCTACCCAGTCTCGGGCACTCTAACCATACCGTTTCTTCTGCACTTACCTCTTGATTCGTGGAATTCTAATGCTGTTCTTGCATCGGCTCCTAAGCTGAAGTAATTGTTGAAAACATCCAATGGCTTGGTGTCGATGTCCCGCTCCTCTTTCGTCAGCGCAACGTCAGGATTAGGTTCATTGATGAGATTCCACCTAAAACAAATGAAAGGACAATTTGGTTAGTGAGGTCACATCAACATGACGAAAACTCTCCGTTAGAGAAAATTCAGTGAATTGTCTCATAGACTTTAGTTTGGTCCTAAGCACTTTGATATAGTCATTATCATTAAGTAAACAAGACCCTTCCTTATCTGCTGGTGAACTTATCCCTCTGTCAATACAAGGCTATTAAGGACTTAATCCCTGTATCAACAGAGCTTGCGTACATTTAGGTGAGCCTGGAGCGTTGGGTTAGTCTAGAATTCAGACAATAATTATTGGTTTCAGCATGGACCTGCGAGAAGTAAATTAGATGTATTGTGGTACCAGCAACTGGCAACTTTGGAACTCAAGTCGAGCAATAAGTGTTACTAGCATATTTACGAGACGCTGCATTCCGAAAGAAAGAAATGAATGAAGGAAATAAACGTCAATATCACCGGCGCTTGAGACAGATTGCAGGAGAAATAGAAGCAAAAACATTTCAATATCGCTGTTACCGGCTTTTTAATATTACACAAATTATGCCAACGGAAAAAAAGAAATGAATGAAGGAAATGAATGCCTACAGCACCAGCGCTTGAGAAATATAAAGAGAGACATGTCTCAGGAGATCGAGAAGCGAAAACAATTCAATTTAGCTAATGTTACCGGATTTTATATGACAAATAGTACGCCAACAGAAAGAAAGAAATGAATGAAGAAAATGAACGCAGATCGCTGGAGAGAGAGAAGCGAAAACAATTCAATGTCGCTGATGTTACCGGCTTCATGACAAAAGGTAAGCCAACGGAAAGAAAGAAATGAATGAAGAAAATGAATTCCAATATCACCATCGCTTGAGAATTATGAAGAAAGACAGATTGCAGGAGATCGAGAGAAGCGAAAACAATTCAATTTGGCTGGTCCATCTATCATGACAAAAAGTAAGCAACGGAAAGAAAGAAATGAATGAACAAAAATGAACTTGTCAATATAACAATTAAGCGTTTGAGCAATATAAAGAGAGACGGATCTCGGGAGAGAGCAAAGCGAAAACAATTAAAATATCGCTGATGTTACCGGCTTTATTACAAAAAGTAAGCCAACGGAAAGTAAAGAAAATGAATGAAGAAAATGAATGCCAATATCATCAGCGCTTGAGAATTTTAAAGAGAGACAGATCGCGGGAGATCGAGAGAAGCGAAAACAATTCAATTTGGCTGACGTTACTACCATCTATCATGACAAAAAGTAAGCAACGGAAAGAAAGAAAATAAATGAAGAAAATGAATGCCAATATCATCAGCGCTTGAGAATTTTAAAGAGAGAAAGATCGCGGGAGATCGAGAGAAGCGAAAAAATTCAATAGCTGATGTTACCGTCTATCATGAAATAAGTAAGCCAACGGAAAGAAAGAAATGAATGAACAAAAATGAACTTGTCAATATAACAATTAAGCGCTTGAGCAATATAAAGAGAGACGGATCTCGGGAGAGAGCAAAGCGAAAACAATTAAAATATCGCTGATGTTACTACCGTCTATCATGACAAAAAGTAAGCCAACGGAAAGTAAAGAAAATTAATGAAGAAAATGAATGCCAATATCATCAGCGCTTGAGAATTTTAAAGAGAGACAGATCGCGGGAGATCGAGAGAAGCGAAAACAATACAATTTGGCTGATGTTACTACCGTCTATAATGACAAAAAGTAAGCAACGGAAAGAAAGAAAATGAATGAAGAAAATGAATACCAATATCATCAGCGCTTGAGAATTTTAAAGAGAGACAGATCGCGGGAGATCGAGAGAAGCGAAAAAATTCAATAGCTGATGTTACCGTCTATTATGAAATAAGAAAGCCAACGGAAAGAAAGAAATGAATGAAAAAAAGAATTCCTATATCACCATCGCTTGAGAATTATGAAGAGAGACAGATTGCGGGAGATCGAGAGAAGCGAAAACAATTCAATTTGGCTGATGTTACTACCGTCTATCATGACAAAAAGTAAGCAACGGAAAGAAAGAAATGAATGTCAATATAACAATTGAGCGCTTGAGCAATATAAAGAGAGACGGATCGCAGGAGAGAGCGAAGCAAAAACAATTAAAATATCGCTGTTACCGGCTTTATTACAAAAAGTAAGCCAACGGAAAGTAAAGAAAATGAATGAAGAAAATGAAAGCCAATATCATCAGCGCTTGAGAATTATAAATAGAGAGAAGCGAAACCAATTCAATTTCCACGCTCTGTGCGAGAGTGGGAGGGGGTGTAATTAAGACAAGAATTAAGTTTCGAGAACGGTACAACGAATCGTCTTCTTTCTCTAATAATTTAATGAAGCGTCAAAGCTTCCGCGCTTTGCGCTGGAGAGGGGGTTGGAACTGAATTTATGCAAGAATTAAGAGTCGAGAACGGTACAACGAATCGTCTTCTTTCTCAATAATTCATTAATTGATAAAACGTCAAAGCTTTCGCTTTTTTGCGCAGGAGGGGGTGGGGAACTGAAATCAGACAATAATTTAGAGTCGAGTACGGTACAACGGCTCGTCTTCTTTCTAGAATAATTAAATGAAGCGTTATAAAGCGCGGGAGGGGGGGGGTGTTAATTAAGACAAGGATTTAGAGTCGAGAACAGTACTACGAATCGCCTTCTTTGTATTATGATTTAATGTAACGTCAAAACTTCCGCGCTTTGCGCGTGAGTGAGGGGGGGGGGGATGAATTCAGACAAGAAATAAGATTCGAGATTGGTACAACGAATCGTCTTCTTTCTCAATAATTGCAAAAATGTCAAAGCCTCCGCGCTTTGCGCCATAAGGGGGTGGTGAACTGAAATGAGACAAGAATTGAGAGTCGAGAACGGTACAACTAATCGTCTTCTTTCTCAAATAATTAAATGAAGCATTAAAAGCGCGGGAGGGGGGGGGGGGTCTTATTTAAGACAGGGATTTAGAGTCGAGAACGGTACATGAATATCTAATGATTAACTGAAGCGTTAAAAGCGCGGGAGGGGGGAATCTTATTCAAGAGAAGGATTTATAGTCGAGAACGGTACAACGAATCGTTTTCTTTGTCTAATGATTTAATGAAACTTCAAAGCTTTCGCGCTTTGCGCGTGAATGGAGGGGGGAGGGCTGAATTCAGACAAGAATTAAGATTCGAAAACGGTACAACGAATCGTCTTCTTTCTCAAATAATTAAATGAAGCGTTAAAAGCGCGGGAGGGGGGGGGGTCTTATTTAAGACAGGGATTTAGAGTCGAGAACGGTACAACGAATCGCCTTCTTTGTCTCATGATTTAATGAAACGTAAAAAAGCGCGGGAGGGGGGGGGGTCTTATTTAAGACAAGGATGAAGAGTCGAAACGGTACGACGATTCGTTTTCTTCCACTATAAATAATGTAATGAAACTTCAAAGCTTTCGCGCTTCGGACCAAAAAATAAAATAAGAGAAGGTGATTTTAGGAAGAAACAATTAATAATTACTTAAGGAAAGACAGAAAAAGAAAATGAGAAAATGATGAAGACAAAGAACAACATAAGAGAAGGTGGTAGAAGGAAGAAACACAGGATATCGTAAGGAAAGAGAGGAAGAGGAAATAATAAAATGATAACAACAAACAATAGCATAAGAGATGATAGAACAAAGAATAACATTAAGTAATTAAGACAAAAATAGAAAATGATTAAGAATACATAATGGAAAGATAGAACAAAGGATGAAAGATGGAAAAAAACAAAGATTAACATAAGGAAAGACAGAAAAAAGAAGGTGATAGAAGGAAGAAACAAAGAATAGCGTAAGTAAAGATAGGAAAAGGAAATAATGGAATAATAAAAACAAACAATAACATTAGAGAAGGTGATAAAAGGTAGTAACATAACATAATGAATTTAAGACAGAAAGAATACTGCTTAGGTCGGTTTATTAAAACAAAAGCAATGAAGAGAACACAGCGAAGGTCTAGTAACTAGACTACTCTCATTCAACAACAATAAACATCGCTCAGACACGCAGCTCAGAAATTGTCACACAACCTTCTCCGAGTTTGATTCTGATGCCAGCGCACGCAGTGCACTTACGCATACAGTTTTCTAACGAGACCGTACGTGCTACAGCGAGGGAAGAACGTACACGTAGTGTGCCTCGCTAGAAAATTGGACGAAACTTGGAAAAGACCCGTATGTCTATGCGACAATCTGCGCTCAAGCGTAGGCTGAGCAGCGTGGGCTGAGCGCACGATCTCATATTTATCTCCGCTTTTGCTGGTTCATTTTTTCCCGTTCAAAATTGCATTTGAGGTAGCAGTTCATTTTCAAATTTCTGGTAATAAAATCAAATTCAAAATAAAACATGAAATTAAAAAAAACATGTGCACTAATATGCGCAGTCATACAAGCTGGTCAGTCATAAGAGGGCTTAATCTGATGCAGCTGCTTAACAGCCGGTCGAAACGTGATTGACAGCTCTCTCCACGAGAAGAAGGGGGAAAAAGTTTCCTGAAGTGAGTCAAATCTGAAATTTGTTCGGGAGTATCAATATCATATCTCCGGTATTACTTGCCCAATTTTTGTGCTTTGAAGTTTTTTGGGGCAAATGAATCCCTAAGAACAAATTTCGGGAGAAAAAAAACACAGATTTGTGTAACTTTGGGATTTTTTTCTTCACATTTTCTCTTCAGCCAGACTCTGTTGACGGGTCTTATCAGCGCGTCATTGGCAATGGATTAGGAAAGTGATAAGAACGGGAGGTCCTTCTCCAGGCTCGTTTTCAAACTCTATGAGACAATCTCCGAGTTAGGGACACTAAAGTCGGAATCTCTCTAGCGAGGAATTTTCGTAATGAGGCATAATGTTAGCACCTTTAAAAATCAGGCTGTAGCAAAAAAACATTTATGCCAGATTATGACAGATAAACAGGGGCGATTTTGGATGCAGATGTGTTTTATTTCCCCCAAAACATAGTTTGGCAAAATGTTGCGTTAAAATAAAATGAAATAAGCATAGTGTATCTTCCAATTTCAGTATCTTAAACACAGATTGTGGAGTACATGTAATAATCTATTTAAAAAAAAACAGATGTGAAGTTATAGTTGTAGAGGTGTTGTGGTCTAGGATAAGTCACCCGACTGCAGATCACAAGGTACGAGGTTCAAGTCCCCCCACAGCACTAATGTCCTTTGGCAAGACGTTAATCTACATTTGCTACTCTCCACCCAGGTGTAAATGGGTACCTGATATGCTTGAGCGCTAGCTACTTTGGCAGCTCGGCTACAACCAGGGTAATATGTGTAAAGCGCCATGAACGTCAGAGCCTGGGGTATACCGGCACTATATATCCATATTATTATTATTATATTGATTATGTATTTAATTGTCATTTTCAAATCTAACTCAAGGGATGAGTTCTTGACTTGCCTGTCGAGTTGAACGACTGGTCCTTCTTCCACCTGCTGTAAGATCTTGGAGATGGGTTCATCGGTGTAACCCTAGAGAGAGGAGAAGGAGACAAACAAAAACAATGAGACAAGAAGAAGAAAAGGATGAAACAGAAGAAGGAAAAGATGGAGAAGAAAGAAGAAAGAATAGTAAGGGAAAAAAAAGAAGAAGAAGAAGAAGAAGAGGAAGAAGAAGAAGAAGAAGAGAAGAAGAAGAAGAAGAAGAAGAAGAAGAAGAAGGAGATGAGGAAGATGAGGAAGAAGAAGATGAGGAAGAAGAAGAAGGAGATGAGGAAGAAGAAGAAGAAGAAGAAGAAGAAGAAGAAGAAGAAGAAGAAGAAGAAGAAGGAGATGAGGAAGAAGAAGACAAAGAAGATGAAGAAGATGAGGAAGAAGATGAGGAAGAAGAAGATGAAGAAGATGAAGACAAAGAAGAAGAAGAAGAAGAAGAAGAAGAAGAAGAAGAAGAAGAAGAAGGAGAAGAAGATGATGAGGAAGAAGAAGATGAGGAAGAAGAAGACAAAGAAGATGAAGAAGAAGAAGATGAGGAACAGAGGAAGACAAAGAACAAGACTAAGAACACAAAGTAAAACAAGAGGAAGAACAAGAAAAACAAGAACTAGAACAAGAAAGAGGAAGACAAAGAGGATGACGAAGAACTCAAAGTAGAAGAAGAAGACAAAGAAAACAAAGTAGAAGAAGAAGATGATGAAGAAGAAGAAGACGAAGAGGAAGAAGAAGAAGAAGAAAAAGAAGAAGAAAAAGATGATGATGAAGAAGACAAAGAGGATTAAGTAGAAGAAGGAGACAAAGAGGAAGAAGAAAAAGAAGACAAAGAAGATATGATTGTTACTTACCCTTCCCCAATTGATAGTCCTGGCCAGATCATTTCCTGTACCAAGAGGTAGTACTGCTACTGGAGGCATTGGTTTGAATTTCAGCTTATCAATCTCTGACAGGATCCACCCGACAGTGCCGTCTCCTCCGCACGCTAAGATCCTCAGGTTAGGTACTTTCTTGAAGATCTCAAGACTGAAACAGACAAAAAAGGATAGAAATATTTTAATTATAATATTTCTACCTTTAAGCTGCTAAACACACACAAAGGAGTTTCTTTTAGACCAATGCACACAGTAATCGTAGTAGACTTTCAAAAATAGAAACTACCTATACATGTACAGAGAAAGTGTAATATACATATGCCTAAGGGACAAGGAATATTCACAAAACAGAAATATGAGGACTAAATTGTGATCTAAATCTCATAACATTTGCACTCATTCACATATCGTCGGCCGAGTGGCAGAAGTGCATTAGCATGTGAGCGACTCAAAAACTACTTTTCGATTTATTTGCATTTAAAGATTTTTTTAAATATTTAAACTGATCTCCATCCCGAAAATTGGTTTAAAACATTAAAGACTAATAGAAATATTGTGGTAGAACACGGCCACAATTTTTTCCTCTGAAATAAGTCAGTTTTATAAAAGTTTGAGGCAATTTAGTGCTAATGCCCTTCTGCTTCAAGTTTCATTATTGACCTGAAATTTAAGCTAATGCCCTTCTGCCAGCCAGGCGACGATATATACGACATCTCACTTCCAGTGATCTTTCTTAACCCGTTGACTACTGCATTTTCTCACTCTCATTAATAATAATAATAAGATATTTGTACAACGCAAATTGCAAATTGCCTCTAAGCGGTTTAGAAGAAAAATAGTTGATAAGTAAAGGAGACAGAATTTGCATTACAAATTACATCAATTCAATTAACATTAAAACTTAATACAGGAGCTACCCGGTTCCAGTGGGTTAAAATACAAAGCAATTTCCTGTTTCTCCTTTTCCTAAAAAAATGCACAAAAAACAATTCTGATTATATACAAAAAAAAGGAATAATATTGCTCTTTGAATCAGGATCAGATTGGGTATGAATTGAATCTTTAGGTTTGTCTTCATCTGCTTGAGATTGCCAAATAGCCTGATATTTCTGATTTGGGAATTAAGCCCGAAGTTACAAATTGTATCTTTATCAGCTCAAGACACGACCTCGAAACTCGAATTCAAGATACTTTGCTTAGCGTTCAGTCTTCGGGCTTGTGAAAGCGCACTGGACAAATAGCGGGATATTTTGCAAACTAGCCCAAGATATCTTGTCCAAATATCCCACTATTTGCAACTGCAGGCTGATGAAGACGCAAATTAGATGGAAAATTTGTGATCGGGATAGTTAAAAATAGCGGGTTATTTGGCAATCTCGAGATGATGAGGACAGGCCTAATGACTTACCCTTCCCTGGGTCCACCTTGTGAGAGGTCAAAGACTTGTCTAGGGTTCATTAACCACTGGAACTTAGTCATCAACTTCCCTCCCTGGTATGGGAAGAGGTTAAAGAAAGAGAGAGAGAGAGAGCGAGAGAGAGAGAGAGAGAGAGAGAGAGTATGGGGAGAAATGAAAGAGAGAGAAGGTATTATTCAGCATATTTACGTATTTATTTAACTGATTTTCCTATCTTCAGACCTTGTAAAGCGCTGTGTGAGAGCGCTTTATAGATGAACATGTTAATATCGTTATTAGTTACCGTATTTAACGGTGTATTAACCGCACCTTTTTGCCGCCGAAAAAAATTCAAAGTCGGGGGGTGCGGCTTATACATGGTACACCCAATTTTTTTTTTTGAAGTTTCGATTTATGCCCCTCCACCTGGCGCTATGCCTGGCAATGTCTCCTAGCTCAGTAATCGGTGTGTTGACTCACCACTTGGAAACTAGAACAACACTCAAATTTGTCTGTCATCTTGGTTTGAAAGTAATCTTTCTGATAGATTTCAATATGTAGTTTGTAATAATAATTCCTCCAATTTTTCTTCTATTACATGGCGTACCACAAGGTTCTATCCTAAGTCCTCTACTGTTTTTTAAGTCGGCAAAAAAAAAGTCGGCAAAAAAAAAAAAAAAAAAAAAAAAAATTAGGGCGAAAAAGAGGGGTGCGGTTAATACACGAGGGCGGTTTATACAACGTTAATTACGGTTACCTAAATATTCTTATTTACTACATAAACAATCTTTTTTTATACTAATTTCAAGATATGGTATTGTTTCCACAATGTAATTATGTTATTTCATTTTTAAACTTAGAAAATTAAGCCCTTTCTTACCTGATTCCCACCACTCTTTGGATTGATAAAGACAAGGACAGGTTTCATTAACGGAGATGGAATGGGCTTTATGATGAACGGCCTCTGAATCTTGCCTTCTTCCTTCTTTGATATTGACTTTCTCTTGATCGACGGCTTCTTCTTTTTCCTCTGGGAACTTTTGAAGGACCCCTGTAAAACACAAGAGAAAAGCGGTCCTTATAAACAGGTGGTCTTTACAGATAGACGGTGGCTAAGGCAGGTTTGACTGTACAAAATCAAAGAATAGCGATGAATATCTATAATAATAATACGCTAAGGCTACGCGGGGGGCGCGACGTCTCGGCGAGCCTTTGTATTCTATTGTTTTTTAATGAGATCGCCGACCCAAGTTGGTGCGGCTATCTCCTCCTGAACCCTCCCCTCGGGGTACCCGTGCCCGGTGCCATCGTCCGCGGGAGAGTCTACTCTGTGGAATTGGCTATACTCCGCCCGAGGTCCTCCTCCGTGTCGACGTCCAGGGCGAAAAAAGACGCGACATGCATAATGCAGGATATGCGTGACGACAGAGATACCTCATGGATATTCAACATAACATCCGTAGACACACGACCGATGACTATCCACTCACATTAAGTTGCGTATTAAATGCACGATGGACAGGGTCGGGATTACCCGAGTAAAGCATCTTTCTATAGGATATCCATTGTAGTAGCGCTGCACAAGCAACAGAGATACACACGAAGCTTCCCGTCCACGTCCAAACTTAGAGACCTATTTCCATCATTATTGCCGCGATTTTTATATAGTTTTCTTGAATGGAGGTATGAAATCAAAGCTTATTTTGTGATTATGACGGTTAATGTATACTACATTTTGATTATCACTTTCTAAAGGAAAGTTTTCACAAGAAAACCATTGGACTGACAGTTGCAGTCGCAAGCTGCCTTCAGTCCTCACACATACTACACACAGTGCAGTGTAACACCGGCACCGCGCACCGCAGGCTTCCGAGGCCTGCGGCGTCGGTGTTCGAGCTTCATGGAGTTACGCTGGAGTGTGTGCGAGTTCGATCAGCTGAGCTGAGCTCGAGTCGAAGAGATTTGACACTTTGAAATTGTTATCTGTTGGTTTGCATCACGATTTCAATATAGTTTCGTGAATAGATTTACGAAACCTGAGCTTAGAATTAGTAAAAGTATTACTAATGTCTACGTTTTTAAACGACTGTCTGATTTTCTTGTGAAAATTTTACTTTGAAAAATGATTATCGAAATTCATGGTCAGAAATAATCACAATCTAGATCTATTAATTATGTTACAGTTCTTGCATCAAAGCAATGCATGAAAACTTAGTTATTGAACTAGAAAAATGTTTTTTTTTTAAATAGGCAATTAGACCTATGAAGTATTAAGCCTGAAACCTTCGCCTACTAAACAAATCTCAACAAAGTGTAGGCCTATCCTTTTATGAATTAATGAAAAAGTAGCCCCAGAAAAAAGAGCCCCCGAAAGTTGAAAAAGTAGCCCTCGAAAATTTCCCAAAAATTTGAAATGGAGCCCGGCCGAAATGAAAAAACTTAATTTTTTGCCTGCCCCCCACCCTCTAGAATCCCGCGGATTTCCGCGGGTCCTGAGTTGAGTGTATATATAATATAGGCGTGGGGTCCACGGGTTTCAAGGGGCCATAAACCCCCAAAAGCTCGGGGGTTACGTTCTTCAAAGTTGGGGGGGGGGGGAGAGATCAGATCGCGGCGAGTTGAGTGTATATACAATATAGGCGTGGGGTCAACGGGTTTCAAAGGGCCATAAACCCCCGAAAGCTTGGGGGGTTTAGGCGTTTAGGGTCAGATGAGCATATTTTTAATACTTTATTTGTGACACTTGCGGGTCACTAATTGGCGTGGGGTCAATACGTAGAGTTGCGTAGTGTTGCGTACCAACTACGCTGGCCTACGTTACTATATGCTGAGGGACGGAAAGAGGTACGCAAGATGAACGAAAACAATTCAACATGTTTATTTTTTTTCGCGTACTTTCGGCGTAGAAACTTGACGCAGAAAGTACGCCTTTTTACGCAACAGTACGCTACCCTACGCCAGATCGTCAAAGCAGTAAAAGCTTTCTACACAGTAAGCAACCATAAGCAAACCTGTACGCCAGCCTACGCATAACCTACGCAGGGACTATTTTCCCATTAATATGCAGCCTAATTTCTGCGTAGTCGGTACGCCACACTACGGAACTCTACGCAGTTCCAGTGGCTTAAAGAATAACTACAGGTACAGTTGGATCGTTTTTTTTTTTTTTTTATATATATAAGGCCAAATTAAAAAAACAAACATGTTTAGCGTCCTGTTTTTTTCGAAAAATGGGGAGGAGGCCCTTTTTTTTTTTTTTTTTTTTTTTCAAAATGGCCGCTCCGTACATTTTCCCTGACACTCTGGCTATTTTTCAAGATGGCGGCCGACAATTTTTTTTTTTTCTTTTTTAAAAACAGAAATACATTTTAGCAGTGCTTTTCATGTTTTTATTCTTTCAAAAAAAAAAAAAAATAAATAAATAAATAAATAAAAATAGGAGGCGGCCCCCAAAAAGGAAGCACGCGGGGACGCTGTTTTTTTTTTCTTTCAAAAAAAAACAAAACAAAAAACAAAAAATATTAAACAATTACAAAAAATTTTAAAATTTTTTTTAAAAAAATTTAAAAAATTTAAAAAATAAATAGGAGGCGGTCCCCAAAAAGGAAGCAGGCGGGGACGCTGTTTTTTTTTTTCTTTCAAAAAAAAAATAAAAATAAAAAAAAATAAAAAAAATCAAAAAAATTTCAAAAAAAAAAAAATAGGAGGCGGTCCCCAAAAAGGAATCGGGCGGGGACGCTCAACATGTATATTTTTTTAATGGCCTGAATGGCAAGCAAAGTTCTTGGTGGTTTTAATTTAGACAGTCTCTATATATCTATTTACACCCCCGCCCCCCCCCCCCCCTCTAGAATCCCGCGGATTTCCGCGGGTCCTGCTAGTAGATATAATAATAATAATAATAATAATATTTAATTTTTATATAGCGCTTAATACAAATGTCTCTAAGCGCTTTACAAATGTACTTTTCCCTTGGACTCATCAGGGTAAATTGCAAGAATGAACGGAAGGCCGAAATCTGCCGATATAAACAAAAACTAAAGGAACAGCGCATGCAAAGTGTACCTGGCTGCTGGAAAGCTTCGAAACGGGCTGTTAGTTTTGTCTCTTTATGATTCTCTGCATATATCCTCTGCTTTGGTAAGCATATGATCCATGTAGGAGAGATGATTGGGAGGGAGGGAGGGGAAGAAGGGTGAGGGGAGTGTGAGAAGGAAGATGTAAGAAAGTGAGAGGAGGGGTGGAAGGGGGGGGGGGGAGGAGATTTTTGTATTCTCTGTGTAGGTAAACAAATGAACACCAAGTGTACAAGCTTGCTCCATCCAGGAGAGGAGAGAGGAGAGAGGAGGAGGAGGAGGAGGAGGAGGAGGAGGAGGAGGGGAGGGGGAGGGGGAGGAGGAGGGGGAGGGGTGGGGAGGGGGAGGAGGAGGAGGAGGAGGAGGAGGGGGAGGGGAGGGGGAGGTGGAGGGGGAGGAGGAGGAGGAGGAGGAGGAGGAGGGGGAGGGGGAGGGGGAGGGGAGGGGGAGGGGGAGGGGGAGGAGGAGGAGGAGGAGGAGGAGGAGGAGGAGGAGGAGGAGGAGGAGGAGGAGGAGAAGGAGGAGAGGAGATGGAGGAAAGGGGTTACGAAGGGGAGGAGAAGGTATCTGCATTCATACCTGTATTCTCTGTTTTGGTAAGCGTATAATCCATGTAGGAGGGATGATGATTGTCGCATGAACGCCCAGGGTACAAGGTTCCTCTATCTGCTGCATCATGAAGCACGATACCTTGTTGTGATACTATGGTAGAGGCAAAGAGAAAATAAGAAATGAATTGAAGATACACTGACTCTTCATCTTCCTCAGTCATACAGCTACAGCCAACATAGTGTACATGTATATACTGTGAAAGTGTATTACAATACTGTGGCAGATGGAAAATTACAAATCATTTGATCTGTGTATGACGTAACGTGTGAAGACACAAATCCTCATAACAGTAAAATAAAAAAAAATAAAAAAATGCATACTTTTCAGTAATATCATAATTATTCAAAATAAAAAGAGGGTATCAAAATCAACCCTCCTTTCCCATATGTCAAAGGTTACTCTTGTTACTTAGGAGGAAACAAGCCAAAAAAAATCTTTGAATGAGCAACACTTAATATTTGACAATCCCTAATGATTTCTCACTCAGAAACAGTGAACGGTCCATGTCAATCTTTAACTTGGCAACACTAACACGTTGATAATCCGGCCTGACATATCTAACAACACTTAAAAGTAGATGATCACTACAAATCTCTGACTCGGCAACACCTGAAGGCCCTATAAAAACTCACCGCTACTTTACACCATGAGCAGCTGATGGCGATGATATCCTTCTGTTGGAATAGTTTCTGCTGGAAACTTTTACCGCACTGTTTGCACTTCCCCTCCTGCCTACTCCGATGGACCCAATGGTGCCGAACCACCTGGTTCTCACGATAGTTCCTGATCCCTGCATCCCGAAACGTTGGCTTGCACTTAAAGTTTATCTGCGTGAGGTTGGAAGGAGGTGTTACAGGGAGTTGTTGGTTTGGTTTTACAAGTCAATCTTCTTCTGAATATACGTAGTATTTATGTTTATTTATTCTCCACTTTAGTATAGCTAAATTTTTCTTTTGTTCCTCTCTTGTTATCTCTTTACTTGGCTTCTATATTCTAGTCAAACATTCATGTTTGTATTATGGTCTCTTCCTTTACCCCTCCCACTCTCTCTCTCTCTCTCTCTCTCTCTCTCTTCCTTTACCCCTCCCCCTCCCTCTCTCTCTCTCTCTCTCTCTCTCTCTTCCTTTACCCCTCCCCCTCCCTCTCTCTCTCTCTCTCTCTCTCTCTCTCTCTTCCTTTACCCCTCCCCCTCCCTCTCTCTCTCTCTCTCTCTCTCTCTCTCTCTCTTCCTTTACCCCTCCCCCCTCTCTCTCTCTCACACACTCTCTCTCTCTCTCTCTCTCTCTCTCTCCCTTTACCCCTTTATTTCACCCTTCTCTTTCTCACTCTGTCTATTATTCTCTCTGTGTTTCTGTCTCTCGCTCCCTATGTCTTGCTACGAGTTTAGGTAATCATCTCTCCCTCTCTCACCCTTTCACTCCCCTTCTTTCTGTCTTTATTTCTGTCTATTTTCTATTACGGAAAGGAACTTCTCTTCAGATATCGTATCTTTTGAAATTCCTTTGTTCATGATTTCAAAACAGTCTTACACACTTTGTATACAAATGCGTCATCCCTCATAAAGGGAAGGGATACTATTGTATAAAGGGGAAATAAAGTCCAATGCACACTATACAACCTGACTACAATCCAATATTGGAAAATATCCATTAACACTTAAAGTGGACATTCAAACTTCTATAATCGTCATGATTAAGGACCTGAATAGTCATATGAATAATAAAATGTTAATTCAATGGATTTCAAGCATCGTTGGAGGAGGAAATGTTACATCAGCTAAGAATCACATTGACGTCAGAACAGCAGAGCAATAGTCTACCATTTGAAGCTGGTCTACTTTATATTGTGACTAGGAGTGGTTAATGCACTAAAATCCTGGTTGTTAATATATTCTTATCATTATTTAGAACCGAAATGTGGCGTTTGTTTAGATTTCCAGATCTGATATGAATGCCACTTCTTTGTAAAATCAAATTGCATGAAAAATGTATAGTATGCAGTGGGCTTAAAGAGAAGGTTGAGTTCTGGGAAGAGGAGAAATATAATTTGTAAGCGTTATCATTGTATTATGCAAGTGTGGAAGAACATCAGATAAAAAATGTTCCCTGAAAAGCATGGCTCTTCAAATGCCTTAATATTCTAAATGTGGCACGTAACTTCATCACAATCAGAACCGTTTTTTTTTACGCCAGATGTTCGTGTAGTCCCATATACATCTTTCTGTGTATAGTGCTTGTAACTTTACGAAGACTGAGCCAAATTTCTTATCATTTTGATGATTCCAGAACCTTTCAGTACACACTAGTACTTATATGATAGATGATGAACCTTTTCTGATCGATTCCACAACGTTTCTTTCACAATGCAATCACATGACCAGAACTCAACTTTATCTTTAAAACAATTGAAACACTTACCCTTTCCAGCTGTTGCATACATGCTGTGTGAACTACAATCTTACATGATGAACATTTTCTTCTTGGCCCCGTTTTCTGCAGAAAGAAATCAAGTAAAATGATACACAATCCAACAATCATTCCTAAAATGTTGAGAAAGACTCCTTTCTGTCATTTTCAGCTGTGAAACAAAATGAATGATCCATCTACATGTTAATCCAGAGCAGTTTAGAGTTTTCTTGTTTTGTAAAGTAATCAGTGTTCATTCTTCAAATTGGCTACAAGTGATCTTATTTTCCACTCTATCATTGATTTAAAAAAATTATTTAAAATGTTCATTTCATGAACCATTTTGAAAGAATATTGCAAAATTTATCTGGACAAATTCTAGTTTGTACATGAAAATAGTGAGTTTTTGTTTTACACCACTCTGCCAATTTAGAAACTTTAATAATTAGTTAAAATTGCTCTTATTTGAGAATGACACAATGTCTGCACTGGAAATAGACTCTAAATTTTCTGTGAATTTTGCTCCTTCTTCTCATGTACAATGTGGACTTCCTAGTATTCTAGATCAACAGATAATGCACAGTCCCACTACAAGGAGACACTGTTCTGCTATGGGATAAACAACTCATCAACCACAGTTAAAATCAAAGCAATATTAATTAACTTTGGATCAAGATGAATGAATAGTATAGCACACTGAAAACACGAATAGTGGCTGACAGCAACCAAGTACAGGAGCATATCATCTGCTTAATCTGTACAAATAAATCTTTAGGTAGAGATTCAAGTCATTCAGTTGCATCAGATTTACATCATTTACCATACCTGCCCAGCGCACCAATCAATATACGATTTAGCACTGTAAACTACCTTTATTTAATTTTTTTAATCTGCAACAGCAAATTTTAAATGATTAAAATGTAAATTAATGGCAAATGAAAGAAAAAAGTGGACACAGCAAAGGCCATATGCTTACTAATTAATAACTTATTTATGATACACTACCTATAGATTTTGACTTTTTTTGGTATACCATTTACTTTATACTAAATGAATGAGCCTTCAATGTTCTTTTGAAATCTGGCCAGGGCAACTATATGAACTCGTCCATGTATATACCATGAAACCTGTACACTGTATAAAAAGACCATTAAATGGAGAGCAGAAAATCAGTCTTTGTGAGCAGGTGGTATTTTTGAGCAGGTGGTCTTTATATACAGGTGGTTGCGAGAGCAATTTTTGCTGTATTTGTATACTATTGAGAAAGATGACTGCCTTATATCTTGCCCCATGTATTGACTTTCCTGTTTCCTAATTTGAACATCTACTCAAGATATGAACATCTACTCAAGATATGAACATACTGTATAGACAGGGTGTTTTCTCAGTGTCATATGCATACAGGTTTACTATTGCCATGGGCAGCTGATGTAATAGACCAATTCGGGGTTAGCAAATGTCCAAAATGACCCCATATATCCACAGATCTTCAAAACATGAAGAGGTCCCACTTTGTACATTTTGAAAAAAAATCACTCCAACAGCAATGGAGGTGCTTCATAAATAGCCTTTGCTTCCCATTTTCAAATAATACTTCCACTTGTGTATCATGAAGTGCACTGCTTGTGCATAAATGGATGATTACATAACTTTCATGAGCACGTATTCAGTATTTTGTCTCTGCGTATTTCACAATTTGGTCTGCAATGACCTGTATCTGCTCATGCTCAGACTGCAAGTATGAACTGGTTTATTTGCCTTAATATGAACTTTTCCATGACGATGGATGCAAACATACTGTGTAGATACTACATTGCTGCCCTTAAAGTTAGAATAAATTGCCATTTATCTTTTTTTATGAAGTGATTGTGAGAACATGATTCACTCTTGAATAGATAAAGTTTATATCTTCCAGGAACTTTAATTATCCATATGAAGAGTCATAGAGATTGGTCTACATGGTTCTGAGAAGATAAAAACTTATCTATCAAGATTAAATTAAGTAATAATCTCCAAGTTTGGAAGGGCTTAGTGATTCTAATAAGCGCTATATAAAAACTGAGTATTTTTATTATTATTAGTGTCACAATCCATAAATAGAGGTAAGAAGAAAAACAAATTGTTATAAATCTTCTTTTTACCCCTTGCTGCAAGGAGCACATCACCATCCCCCATGTGAACACTTATCGTTTAGTCATACATTTGAACTTTTGATGTAACATTTCCATATAAACTGACTTATAAACACGGCACTCAAAAGTATATAGTAACAGAATCATCATCAGATAATTCAGCAAATGCAAGCCTTCAGAAAACTTGGCATGATGCCAAGAGAGCAGAAATACAAATGCAAGCATTGATCAATCATTTTTGTAATACCAATCATGTGATTCAAGATAAAAACAGAAAAAAGAACTGTGTAAATGAAATAAAATAAACCTCTTTTTTTAAGCATGCATTCCAGTGTCTTGTTAAGTGCTAAGAAGTGTGTAGGGAAGAATGGGGGATGGAAATCATAGGATGGGGTGGAGGGGTGGAGGGAACGGAGGAATGGATTGAATGAACTTAAAGATAAACCTGAGTTCTGGTAAATATAGCGATACATTTTCACAGAATCCAACAAAACTTACACTGAATGTTCAAGATTGCAAGTAACTGACATTTGCCAAACATTTTTGTTAGAAAATGTATAGAAAGATCTAAGGAAATCTGGGTTAGTAGGACGGACACCATGTGCTTAACACAGGTCACTATGTGCAAATGGGAGTAGTGGTTTTTATCAAAAAGATGATGCCCATTAATTTAGTGTGCGTTTTTTAATTTTATTTCACTGGTTCAAACAACCAATCTACTGCAGGATAAACAATCCAGAATAAATCATAGCGATATTCTCTCAAAATACTTTCCATACCAGAGCTCAAGATTAGCTTGAACATAAGACATGCAATAGAAGATACGAACAGGCACTGCATGTGGCATTAGAACAGTAACAAAGGAGAGGGGAGGGGGTCGGACCAAATATGCAAACAGATTGACTACCTATCCCACCCCCTCAGCGAAAAGGAAAGGTTCTCAGATTTTTACCCATTTGTGGATGCAGCCCAAAAGTTAACTTATCGACAGAAGTTAGTACTAACTTAAAAATGAAAACACTTTTTACCGATTGTATGTAAAGAAATAGCAAATACCTTACTCTTAATACATTTAATCTGAAGTGCTTTTGGCATGAAATAAATGAACTATATCCTATCCCCATCAAATTAAAGAGTCTGCCAGGCTATTTTGTGTGATGATGAATTTATCATGGTAGCACAAATATTGCTAGAGTTATCGCCAATTTTATGATTTTCGTCAAGTAAACATTTTCTGTGGAATTGCCCATAAGGAATAAAATGTGAATGCATAAAGATTGCATATGAAATGCATAAGGAATGAAAAAGGATTAAGAATGCATGGGAAATGCATAAGGAACACTTAATGAATGCAAGGTGAATGCATAAGCAATCTACAAGGAATGTATAAGAATTGCATAAGGAATTCACAGGGATTGCATATAAAGCAATGCACGAGTGATAATTAGAAAGGAAAGCTACAGGAAATGCATACAGAATGATTAAAGGATGTATAAGGAATGTATAAGGAATGCATAAGGAATGTTTAAGGAATGTATAATGAATGTTTAAGGAATGTATAATGAATGTGTAAGGAATGTATAAGGAATATATAAGGAAATCAATAGGGATAAAGGGAAACAAGCAGGAATTTCTTGCAGGTGGATGTGATATAGATGCTTATAACAAGCTCATGATTTGGATGTTTGGAATACCATAGGAACGCAAATGGCTGTCTATAGAAGCATTGGAGGCATGTGTGTGGGTGACTATGTGTGATAGGTACAAAGGATTTACTGTAACAGATTACATTATCTTCTTCCATGCCCACTCTCCTTCTCCTCCCATCCCCAGCCTCTCCCAATCTCTCTCTCTCTCTCTCTCTCTCTCTCTATCCCTCCCTCTTAATGTCCCTCTTATTTTACAAATATTTGTTATCCTCATCCCTCTCTCAATCACAATTTCTTGGAGAGTGATTACTACTCCTGTCTCCTTTTCCTCAAATAATTTTTTTGTATTTCTCTTCCCTATCAAGATATTCATTTTCCCTTTCGTTCTCTCTTCTTTGCTTTAAAGTTTTTAAATGACTTGCACTGTAGCAATGTAATTACATAGTTGTATTCTAAATTCTTTTGCTCTTTGTTTATTCAATTTTCTTATCACTTTGTCTCATGGGATTTTAAATCCTTCTATACATTTTTGTTTATATGAATAGAATGGGCGAAAAATCCCTATTAGGCCTACTTATCTGAACTTAGGCATAGCAATTATGACACAACATTCTTTAGGAAGCAAAAGAACTTGTGTGTACCCATTATACCCCTCTGACATCATCCCTATAACTATTATACCACTGTTACACATTCAACACAGATGAAATATTGTATCAAGCAAAAAATGCAGTGCCCTTAAAGTCATCAATTTTGGCTACATCTTTGTTTTTTATACAGCAAAAGTGACTTTACTCTACAAAAGTAACAACAAATTAGAATTAAGACTGCATACAGGTGTATTTCTTTGTTTTTAGCTATTTCTGTAGCACATTATACATTAAAGTTCATGTACAGTTTTGGTAGAAAAAGGAAAATGGAAAGAAACATGTAAAGTGTCATCTCATGTTGGTCTCTGTGTATCAAAATATATATGTACAAGATCATTTGGTATTCTATCAATGGTTTTCTTGTATGTGTGTAGTGCAGATTGCCATTGTCAGAACTTACTTCACAGGATGGTATCTACATTATTTTCTACCTCTTATTTGATTAAAATTTCACTTGACAGTAGCTTAGTTATTTCCAGTTTCTTTCTACCGGTATTTATTATCTTAAATCAAAGAAATCCAACAATTTGTTATTGTTGAGGGCTTTACCAAAACTGTACAAGATCTTTAATGCTAAATTGGTACTCTATTTCTTGTCTACACATAAATTTTATTTTTAGGAGGTAGCAATGGTTTTGACAGTACACTAATAATACAGTGAAACTAAAGGGTTAGTGCAAAATTATTACTATGGTTTAATAAGTGGTTGGACTGGCCTAGGGGAAATGGGGGTTGGAGAATGAAAGGGTGGGGGTGGATGGTTGAAGGGGGGGTGGGGCAGTTACGGGATGGTGGTTAGGAGGGGTTAAGGGGTGGGAGAGGGGGTTAGGAGGGGAGAGGAGGGGAGGGGTGGGAGCACTGGAACAGCATACTTACCCAATATTGACTTACCAGGCAATCCTGTTCCCCGACGTAACAGAAATCACCCGAGGCATTCGTCTCACCCCATACATGGTCTCCACTGATAGCATTCTCCTGGTGAGTTAAAGTTATTAAGAAATATATTACTGATAATAATGATCATGATACAATACTACTTCTAGTTTGAGGATTATTGATACCACTCGCACCCTGGGCTTATAATTACTACTGGTGCTTCTGCTGCTGCTACATAATACTACTACTTCAGTTGCCACTACTACTACTACTGCTACTATTACTGCTACCACCACTGCTTCTATAACTAAAAAAATACTACTACTGTGACTACTACCACTGTGACTACTACTACTACTACTACTACTACTACTACTAGTTCATTCTTACATAGCGCTTTTCAGGATATTATTACCCCGGTTATCGGATTCAGGCTTATACCCGCACACAATGTATGCACATTCTCCACTCCTTGGGGAGCTTTATAGCCAGGCGTCATTTTTACAAGCGCACACCTGCTCATCTAACCACAGTAACTTTCACATTCTACCGGGTACCCATTTAACACCTGGGTGGAGAGTGGCATTTGAGATCAATGTCTTACCAAAGGACATTAGTGCTGCGACGGGACTTGAACTGCTCGACCGCAACAACTCTAATACTAATACTACTTCTACTACTACTGCTTACACTACTACTACTACTACTTCTACTACTACTTCTACTAATACTACTACTACTACTTCTACTTACTACTGCTGCTGCTACTGCTGCTGCTACTGCTGATACTACTTCTAATACTACTACTGCTTACACTACTACTACTACTACTACTACTACTACTACTACTACTGCTACTACTACTACTACTGTGACTAATACTACTACTACCACTACTACTACTTGTACTACTACTACTACTACTACTACTACAACTACTACTATTACTACTACTACTACCTCTACCACCACTACCTCTACTTCTACTACCACTACTTTCACTACCACTACCACTACCCCTACCACTACCACTACCACTACCACTAGTAACTGATGATAAGTTCATATACTCACACTCCAGTCCACAGTTGTTCTGATTTCCTTCTCCGCCATAGAATGTGCCGGAAGGTGATGGGTGGGGAATCCATGGATTTGGTTAGCGTAGGCATTAGATTTAGATATTGCTTTCCTGCAGATTACAAAGAGGAAACAAAGGGAAAGGAAAAAATGACTTGTAAATTTGTTCTGTATACTCAAGAGTATCAATCAATTAAGTATATAATCTTGCATCACACATTATTCTTTAATATAGAACTTACCTAAAGGCAGAGGTTTTTCAAAACATGTCTGAAAAGCAAAATCCTGTTTGTATCGCATGGAGGTTTAAACACATAATCAGAATAAGAACCTTTCACGTAATGTTCTTTACCACTTTGATGACACTTATATTAGCAAACTGTCATTCAGATTGGCAACATTATACTTTTGAAGATATTGATATCATATATCACCACTGGTTTTGCATCCCAGACATCACTACATTTTGGTACGATACCTGACCGTGTATAAATGTACGAGTATAAATAAGCTTGTTAGTATTTTTCATTTCAATAAACTTAAGTCAAACGGTGTGCAGATAGCAATATACCATAGCATTGATTATGTAATCAACCATTCACGAAATCTGATAATTCTGCTTCAAAAAAGCAAAACAACCAGAGAAATGAATGGGCGGAAGTTTTAATTTACAAATGGAATCATACTGTATACGTGACAATATCACATTAAACCTGTATAACTGTATTATTGTTATTGTTACAGCTTTTAGTTTGTCATTTCTATTTTAATCTCACATAAAAATAAAAAAATCATCTACCGGTAGTCAGAATCGGTTAACATAGGATGAATGCCTTTCTGACTCCAAAGCTAAAAAGAAGATCACTAGGTTACAAGTAACCTTCTTGCTCTGAAATATTACTGATCTCACTATTAAAGTAGGCAGAGGGCCAATGCTCTCAAAGTACTGATAATGTACTTTGTAATACACTTTAACAAATAGCAAAGACACAACAAAACATTTTAAACGATGCATTCAGTCTGTGTTCAGTGTTGTCTGTGTGGAAGAAAGTGACAATAAAAATTAATACAAATAATGATCATTAGAAAGCCTGAAGCAAACATCCCCAGACCAACTAAAAATGGGAAAGGAAAATAGTTTTATGATACAAATGTACTCAGATCATTGAAAACTGAGCCCAAAACCTACTTAAAACTGTCTGGCCTGTTGGGAAAACTTCTCAGAGCCGTATCCATTTCGGAATCGCTGTCCGCTTCTCGATGTCGTACCATCGCCGCGAATTGCCCAATCCCGGAGCTCTGGAGCGCCGCAGCCCCCATCGATTGGGACCGAGGTTTCAGTTTATACTTCGTGAACATGCCATGCCTCGTGGCCTTCAGGGCATGGCTTTCGTAGATGTCCGATTCCGTTGTTGATATGTCGCTGCGGCTCGTCTGCATCTTGAAGATGCTGTGACGATGAGCCTTCGTTCCACCAAGGGCTTCCATTCTGGTAATCTTCGGCGATCCTCGCGGGACGATACAATCAAAAGTCTGCATTATTCGGGACGACGTGTTTTTTCACTGATCCACTTCGAAATCGTTTTCAAACGACGATTTCAATTACGTTCCTGAACGTATATTGTACCAGTGGCGATTACCAACATGTTGTTACCTCTAGTAGAGTATATGTACTTCTAATACAGTGATCAGTTTCCGGTTATGTATGAATTTAATCATGTAAATCGTATATTACTGTACAGTAGTATATTGCATGATATATTTCACACACATAAGTTGATCATCTGAAAAACGATGTAGACATGGAAAGTTGCATATCGTTCCAAAGCGAAATTCATATTATTAAAATCTGTTTCATTCATCTATAACAACACAAGAAGTTCTGGATGACTTGCTTTTTGGACAAGTGGCCATTGTACTGTCCCGCCTACTTACATTCATGTAAGATACCTTGGGTAAACACGCACACAGTCTACAATCGCAGATGAACCCAGGTTTTCATGGGAATGATACTGTTAGCTTCAAAACGTCACACAGTTAATGCTGTTTCTGAGTCATCTTGAAAGTCTTGAATCATGTAACACATTCCACTCTGTAAAAGGAACCAAAAATTTCATGAATTCCCGGAAGAAAATCACATCATCTTACATCAATTTGAATCACAAAATTTAATTTCTTTACAATAATTTACGCAAGAAAGATTTCGGAAAGAAGATAGCTCAATATCAAGTCATTTTATTATTCTAATGCTTTTTACAATTTTTGCACAATACTTTTTTACTTTATGTTATCACATCTTTTAATTTTTTTGTCTTTCATCCCATTTAAAAAATCCTCAAATGCATGTAATTTGTATGCAAAATTGAATGTCCTAGTATTAGTAGTTTGTGTTCCTTCTATGTATATATGACATGAATGGTGAAGAAATATTGGTCATTTTTGTGATTCAAATTGAAAAGTAACACAATCACACACCCACGCAACCTCACCCACACTCCAGACACACCTACGCCTGCAAACATACATGGGATCATTAACAAAATAAACATATAAATGTACACATGCTTTGAGTATTGTTATCTCCATTTCATAACTAAATAGACCTGTATCATATATATCTGAATGTTTACATTGTAACTCACTTAATATACACCAGTAGACCACTTAATAATAGTAAACAACTTTTGGTTTGCAGCTCTTTTTGATTTGCTACAGTAACCATGATTTTTTTAAAATTTGGTTAAACCAGTGATTTTTAACCTCTCAATGTGTGGCCAATTTAAGGATTTTAATGCTTATTTTAGTTTCTAAAACTCCTGGCATCAAACACAATGTAGGCATGTATGCAACAAAAATGTTTGTATCTCAGAAGCGGCTGATACAGTATGTACCCCTGAGAGCCAGTATATCAATTTTTGTGGTATTTTCAAATCTACTATAGATCTTAACAAAACAGAAATAAGTTGTCAGTAGATGCAGAATAGTATACATGCACACAACACGATATGTGTAAGAATAAAATAGACCTGCAGCGTTTCATGTTAAAAAAGACAAGTTCGGCGGTATTTTAAAATCTACTATAGATCTTAAAAATTAGAGAAGAAAATATAGTTGTCAGTAGTTGCAGAATAGTATACATGTAAACGACACGATGTGTGTAAGAATAAAAATAGACTTGCGATGGTTGACGTTACAAAGACAAGTGATGAAGAAATACAGACCCAACCGTAGTAGATACATTATATACACATTTTTGGCTTTAAGCCTGTGTTAAGTAATACATGTACATTATATGAAAATGGATACCAACAGCATACAGGAATACATGTGATGCACCATAGCAAGCATATATGCACGTCTGTACATGCATTTGTTTAATACACAAGTTTGTATTAAACTCAAATTCAATAAAGGTTGATAAGAAAGAAATAGGCATAACAATGCCTCATATCATATGGGCAAAAATGCTAAAGTCAGAAATTAATGCATAGGATTTGTACATGTACAGGTATAAGCCTATATCAGATATATTCTCAAATTTTAAATGAAAGAGATGATTGTGCAGTGCATTATTGCCAATTGAATGAACCTGTATTGTCTGAATATTCAAAATGCAACTTGTTCCATCATCAGGGAAATGGATGTGCATGAGGCATATAAATTAAATTAATAAGAAATTTGTAATCCATTACCTTATTATATGTACATTTTCACCACTAATCATATGGCAATCCATTAATTTGAGCACCTTAAGGTCACTGCATCTCAAATCCTTCCATTTTTATGTTGCATCGGTTAAAAAAGCTAGATCTTAAAATCAGAATTGAGTCCTTTAGGCAAGCAATAGAGCAACAATCGGCAAGACAAAGAAAATCTGGTTTAAGAGTTGAAATCACAAAGCATCGATCTGATGAGTTCCACATGTGATTCTCAAGATTCATAAACACATGTCCGTTCATACTGTATAATGTGTACTGCTAGTTGCATGTACGAAGCATGCATGCGTGTGTGTGAGTGTGTGTGTGTGTGCACGTACAATGGGTTGCCCAATCTCATTACACGCACCCATGTACACACAGACATGCATTGATTACATGTGCAGGCTATATAGTCGCACAGTAAATGCCGATCGTACTCCCGAAGATGAAGACGGGGGCGACCGACTGTTGATGGTAGCTCAACACCACTTGCTGGGTGCTTATTATAATGCCGATGCTATTTTTATCACAACAGGCTCCCTCGTCTGATGGTTTGTGAGCAGTTTCATGCTTTGGTAGTGATGATGAACTGTGGTGAATAGGTGCAAACCCTAACTGCATACACACATACACTTACTAAAAGACTTCTCCATTTGTTTCTACACAATGTAATACCGGCAGACATATTAATCCTATGTAAGCAAAATATGCATGTAAATCTACATCTATTTAACTATTACAAGTGACAGCTGAGGCTTACATGTTCTATTTTTTTCTCATGCAATTGTACATTAGTGGAAATTTGAGCTGTTATTCTTTTCTGAAAGTGTATGTGTCTTTTAAACTTAGAATAATTATATACTTCTATGTGGGGTTTTTCCAGGATAACTTATGGAAGTGATGGTTTGTTTTTACGATTTGTTATAATAATAATCATAATAATAGATTGTCACTTTCATAGGTTATCCTGTGAGGAACACATACCTTTTCATTAGTTTTAACTTCTTATGCTTTAAATGTATTGTATTTGAGGAAGAATATCTATCATTTTATGCATTCCCAGACAAAATGTTAGCATCCAATCTGTTTTTTCATGTAATCCCAAAAAACTTTTAAGCATGAAAATAGGTGAAATGCCACTGGCCTTTTCATATATTCTCATTTTCCATATGGTACAAAATACCTTTAAAATGTTTATTACATTACTAATCACTTAAATGTGTCAAACAGTATTTGAGGACTCAATTTCTGATGAAATGAGGTTGATTCATGTTGTGGATTGGTTACATGATTTATACAAATGTATGGAATAGCAAGCACACACATGACTTTGATCATCTGCGAAAAGGGATCTCCTTATTTGCCATAGTCTCTGTAACTTTCATTACTAATTCTTTGATTTTATATACCATATATACATTTTTTCTTTATTAATGGTCATAGTTTTGAGCATGCTCTTAAATAAAATGGTACAAATATAGATAACATTCCTTGCTTAAATTACACATCCATAGCATATCTCTCTCTCCCATCCTTTCTTTATCTCTCTCTCTCTTTCTCTCTCTCTCTCTCAATATAGATAAAATTCTTTCCTTAAAACAATGAACCTTAATACTTAGCATGACCCTATCGTACATTTATGATTAATACCTTATACTTAGCAAGATCTTATCACACATTATGATCAATACCTTATACTTAGCAAGATCTTATCACACTTTAATGATCAATACCTTATACTTAGCAAGATCTTATCACACTTTAATGATCAATACCTTTCAATCGATATGTTTTCACAACTCTCCAATGAGAATCATTAGTTAGTATAATCAGTTCATATCTCCTACGGACAGGATAACTGTCTTGGCATGTCAGAGGTCATGACAGGTCACGTTTAATTGCTGACAATACCATTTACACAAAACGTAGATGCTTATCTGAACACTGCAATTATTATGAATCTATCAAGTAAAGTTATAGGAAAATAGCACAAAATCAGGATCCCTTTTGATCAATAATGTTTTCACATCTACCCCTGACATTCAAATGTAACATGATATTACATGATTTCACACAGGAAGGAACATTGTCACATCTGTCTGTTTGTCTCCTTCTTCTTCTTTTTCTCACTAGAACTATTTATCTATGCCTTTATGTCTTTTCCTTGTCCTTTGTGTCTATCTCTTTATATTCCTCATATCCCCCCCCCCCACTCTATCTTTCTGTGTCTCCCCTCATCCCCACCGCTTCTTCTCTCCCTCTCTTTTTCCCTTCTTCCTCTCTCCAACCATCTTTCCTTCTCTTTCTCTCTCTCTCCCCTCCTTCTCACTTCACTTTATCTCACTATCCTCTCTCTCTATTCCCTTCTCTTTCCTTCTCTCACTTTCACCCCCTCTCTCTCTCTCTCTCTTCCTCTATCTCTCTCTTTCTCTCTCATTCTTTCTCCCTCTATGTCACACATGTCACTTGTTCTGTTATCAAAATGTTGAAGAATAGGGCAATCAATTGGTACATTCTCTGCAGCTCTCTCTATCCATCACAAGCAATATTTACTTATAATTACCTCTTCAAATCCATATAACTTGTATAAGCAAAAAATTAAGGACCTACAAGTTTGTGTTCCTTCTATGCATATGATATGAATGGTAAAGAAATTGTGATCAATATTGTGATTCAAATTAAAATGGCAATCACACACCCACACACCAGGCACACTCACCTCTGTCAAAACGAATGAAGATTAGGGCAAGCACGGTATAGTCTCCCTAGGCCTGTCTTCACTAGCTCGAGATTGCCAAATATCCCGCTATTTGAACTATCCCGATCGCAAACTATCCAGCTAATTTGCGTCTTCATCAGACCGAAGTTACAATTAGCAAGATATTTGGTCGGGATTGTCATCCCAAGATATCTTGGGATAGTTTGCAAAATATCCCACTAATTGGCAAAATATCCAGCTATTTGCTCAATGTATCTTCACCAGACCGAAGACTCGCACTATGCGCAAATGCTGAGCAAAATATCTCGAGCTTATTTCTCAAGGTCGAGTTTCAAGTTTCGAGGTCGGATCTCGAGCTGATGAAGACGCGATTTGTAACTTCTGGATTATATCCTAAATCAGAAATAGCTGGCTATTTGGTAATCTCGAGATGATGAAGACGCGTCAAATCTCCCCGCAGCCCACTAGATCTATCACAAGCAATATTTACCTGTAATTACCTCTCAGGCCTAAAATCAATATTTGCCAACACTTCGATACTGATTTGGGATGCACAGAATTCAAGCTAAATCCATTTCCTAACATTTTCCACCCGATTAGCAAAATTTCATCGAGTAGAGGTGCAACAGGGTAGAAAAAGAAAAACGCCCTTAATTATACATGATTTAGATTGACATCATATTATGACTTGCTTTCAGAATTTTTGGCATCTCCTTTAGTATCTCCTTTAATGTGATATAAGCTAAACTATCATTCTGAAGTGAGTGCCTTTTATCATAACTCTAAGAACACTATATTCACTCATCGAAATACAAGTTGAAAGAAATCCTGAAGCCTACTTCACTTCAACTGTATCAAATACACATAGAAAAAAGAAGGGGAAAAGAGACAAAAAAACATCTGTCAACAAGATATGCCTTTTTTCCAGAGATCAAAGATGAAATACCATTTTTTTTTAATTTTCAAACAGATAATGGCAGATGATCATTACACAGCTTGCACCAGAAGGTGTCATTCAATTTCTTTGGAACAAAGAGATTTGCAAGTTTGTCAATGCAGCGGTTTCAATGTGCATTTAAATTCAGGTAAACTTTGAAAACATAGACATGACGTGGTATAGTGGTTCATACACTTGACTCTCACTACAAGGGTCGAGGGTTCAAATCCCCACCCAGCAAAAACATCCTATGGTGAGACATTAATCCAAATATACCACTCTCCACCCAGGTTTGATTAGGTACCTGGCTATTGCTGGGGTAATAATTACAGTGCCTAAGAAAAACAGCATTGAAGCTAATGAGGCTTCCCTGTGTAAACAAATTATTGTTATTATTAGTATGATAGATACGTCATACAAGCACATTGTACCTTTACTTTTAGCTATCATTTGGATATTCTAATAACTTTGCATAAATGTACCTTGCCATTTCACCCGATGCCGCTATCCCTGGACGACGCATGGCCTTTGACATTGCACAGGTTGCGCAGTCAGGGTCACAGAGGTCAGAGTGCATTGCAGTGAGCTGCGCGATCGCAGTTCTCGATGACCTGTGCGACGGGTCAAGAAAATCCTCAAAGTAGTCGTCGGAATTCATGATGCCTGGCTAGCAAGTCCGAAACGATGAAGAAATGGAATTGATGCCGGGAAGGAGTTAACTCGAGCTTATATATGCAGCTCCTTGAATGTTACCTCTTTCAAAAGCAGACTCTTGTGATAGATTTCTTTGCTTGAAGAACTTCGAAAATCTCCAACTTCTTTAAACAATGTTGACGTCAACTTAGATTTGTATAAAGCCGCAAGATCTTTATGTTATTTTATAAAAGAAAGAAGAAGATCCTCTCTCCCGAGTCATTCTTTTGAGCTTAAACCATTCCGCTTTGTGACTAGAGTCCCGCTTTATTATTCATGATTACGGTCCCGCTGGCTCAAGAATCTTGTTTACTTCTAAGTCTATATGATCATTAGCTGCGGTTCAATTAAAGTTCATCGCTTTTTCAATTCTCAAAAATAAACTAAGGCACGGATTTCCATGTTTTTGTCTCATTTATGAATAGTCTGTAAACCGTAATCGACTTTAAAATGAATATAATTTCAGGGAGCCAATATGTTATATATCAATAGATTTTTAAAATCTTAGACCCTATTTAAAAGTCAGGTCTAATGTTACCAGTATTTGTGATAGGTTTAAGCTGCAAGAGGAATAATGTCCGCAATTAAATCAGAGATCATATATGTGAAATTAAATATCTAAAAATAAACTCTGATATAGGATTCTTCTGATTCAAAATAGCATTGTAAATATTAATATATTTACATCATAGATGAATTTAACTGAAATAATTTCAGAATATATAAGGCATGAAATCATCAGATGCAGCAACTGGTCTTTTGAGAATTGGTCACTTTTTCAAAAGTATTTACAATTCCTTAATTGCTTTCACTTGTGCCTAAATATGCATTCATTTAATTTCAGCTCTTTTTTTGAATAGAAACAGGTGTTAATTGTTCAAATAAGGTGGAAACAAAAAAGATCTAAATTTCTGGCTTATAAGAAGTTTTCAAAACCTTTTCGATCAATTTGTAAATTTCCACTAATTTTTAAAAAGCTTTTCCTTCACTGGGTACTACTTATTGGCTCTTGGCTACAACTCATGACATGAGTGCTAACTTCTACATGTCTATGACTCTTGAGTACAAGGATTCATCAATCTTCACAAAGATAATTTCCTTTAAAGAGTCTCAACTGACGTTTGCTGTAGAAAAGCAAGCACTTCTTCAAACAATTCTTGATGATCAGCCCCTAAATCTGCTTAATATTGAAGATTGTTTGCTCCACAACATCCTTTCAAACGTCACAGTGATGGAGATGGAAAGACTAGTGATTCACATCAAAACAGCTCATTACGTCATGTAAAGCTTGAGAAAATCTCTCCAAATCTCTCTGATTCTGCGCAACGTTCACCTCCTCAATAGGATTAAATCTCTGAAATGCCGTGCGTAAGTTTCTGGATTGCTAGAGATTTCAATTCCCGTTAAGATTTCATCCATTGAAATCCCTCTTTGTTCTTCCATTAAATAGAATAACAAACATCCTTACACTGCATCGATGAGGGTGAGCTTATTTCTCCTACTGTTTGGCTCGACTCAATATCCACCTCTCATTTCCACTGCGCATTCCTATTGTCCAGCCCACATAAATTCCTTCTAAATCACGCTTCAGTCCGTTGCATATTTTGTTGACAAACACCAACAAGAAGTTATCGCAAAGACTACCAGGCCGGCCGCATCACAAAAAGGAATCCCGTTTTCCAAGATGGTGACTGTCTCACGCACTGAAAAACAGATGACCTCTTGTTTTTTTTTACCGAAAAGGGGACGACGAGAGAATGGGGAGAAACGCTGGAGTGGAGTGGTGCAGAGAGAGGAGAGAGGGAGAGAAAGAGAGAGAGAGAGGGAGAGAGAGAGAGGGAGAGAGGAATAAACCGGCACAGAGCAGGCTTCTTATGTACTGCGATGACGTATGCAGACGGCGATATATCCCTAAATTATATCACCTCTCCATCTCCTCCCCCCCCCCCCCCCCCCCTCTCCTCTTGGGAGGGCAGTAAGATCTAATGCAAATTGCGCTGCCATGGATAGAAGCTAGGTGTACATGTAATGTACATTGGGCCAGTGAATTGGTAGATTTCAGCATTCTTTTCCCACGTCTCGTAAGCATAGTTGATGCATGCACATCATGTCTGTGAGGTATAGAATAGCGTGTTAACCATTGCTTGTAGTGGATGGGGATATAACAAGTGTGCAACGACAGACGAAGCCATACTTAATGCTGGGTGCATAAGTTATGCATTTATTTCATATCTCAAAATACTTTCTCTCTCTCTCTCTTTAATAGCCGTCTCTTTTTGTATCTATCTCTCTCTCTCTCTCTTTCTCTCTCTCTTAGCTGTCTATGCATCCCTCTATTTCACATTGTGAGTTGAGTGTTTTTATATTAATTATTAACAATTATTATGCCGGTATGCATATTGCTCTGTTTTACTCTAAAGTTTTCTCTCTCTCTCTCTCTCTCTCTCTTTCTCTTCTCATCTCTTCTTTTCCTCTCTCTTACCTCTCTCGATCTCCCCCCTCTCCCCTCTCTCTCTCTCTCTCTCTCTCTCTCTTTCTATCCATCACTCCCTTCTCTTCTCCCCTTCTCTTTCTCTCTATCTCTCTTCTTTGTCTCTTCCCCTCTCTCCTTATCAGTTTTTCACATCAGTTATTCATTAATCAGACAGGCATTACCATTATAATTTTGTTGCATATCAGGATAACCTTGCTCCTACTCTAGGGCTTAATGTCTAATTAGCATTACTGCACCAGACATACAAATACATGTATTATACAATCAGTCAATGACATTATTTCTCTAACAAAACCATTCTGACTTAATTTCCAACATTGGAGAAAATAGAAGGAAACATAATGTATACAAAGTTAAAATACAATGATAGATGTACTCAAACACTTTCCTCGTTTTCCCCTACTTTAAATTCCCTCTTCGCTCAATGCAATTTCGATGTTGAATCGAACCTCCGTCAGCTAATTTATTTCACACAATATTAATTTGGATAAGTGCCTGCCTATCACCTAAAATATTCATTAAAAATTAGAAGCGATAATTAATTGGATTGGTGATACATGGAACGCTGAAATATCAGTGATGATGTGTGTTGAGAGCTTGAAGGGCAATTTTTCAAATAATTTTCATAATAATAATAATAATATTCTGCTTTTATATAGCATTTAATACATAAAAATATGTCTTTAAGTGCTTAACAGATATTTAAAATATTACCTCAGTCATCAAATTCAGGCTTGCCCGTACACAATGTATGCACATTTTCCACTCCCTAGGGAACATTCCTGCCAGGCATCATTTTGCAGATGCTCACAATGCTGAGCAAACTACATTAACTTTTGCATCCTACCGGGTACCCATTTAACACCTGGGAGAAGAGTGAAAAATGTATAGATTAGCGTCTTGCCAAAGGACATTAGTGCTGGGCTAGGGATTTGAACCCTGTACCTTGTGATCTGCAGTCGGTGACTTACTCACTGGACAACAACAGATACATGTGTGTAGCTATAACTGTTTATATCCAATACAAATAATCTCCTTGTGCCACCTACATGTATGTATTTATCATAAGATAGACGAACCAAAGGCTTCAAGATAATTATCTAACAGTTCCAGTGGAAGATTTATCTATGCCGGTATTAAAACGGATTGTCATGGCGTTAACCAACGCCTGAAATGGGCAATTTTGCAATCTCAAATCATCATTTTGCAGAAATATTATGTTTACTATACTATTTTCATTTTGTTGTTGAAGTTTCAACAAATTCTTGGGTTAATGCAACCTTGGCCCAAAGAATATGATAATACTGAGCTGAATACCAAGCTCCTGGTAATGAAAATGATTTCAAAGTCTTAAAGGTAAAGACCAGTTATGGTCATGCGATTGCATTGTGAAAGAAACGTTGTGGAATCGATCAGAAAAGGTTGATCATCTAGCATCTAGCATCAGCAAGGTTCTGGAATCATCAAAATGATAAGAAATTTTGCCCATTCTTCGTAAAGTTACAAGCACTATACACAGAAAGATGTATATGGGACTACCCTATATCTCTCACAGACCATGAGAGAAACAAATTTAACAAATATATGAATTATTAGGCGGTTTCCTGGCAAATTTTTTATCATCATGTATTAGTCAAAACATATTCTTTCACATGATTGGTAATGAGAGCTTCCATTTCATTTTTTGAAATTGGGGCGTTTCCAATACTGGTCTTTACCTTTAACAACTAGTCAATTAGAGAGCTACTCTCCAAAATTGGAATTTTTCCATCATGCTTTATAAATGTGAGAGTAGGATAGGAAAAGTAGGGAATGAAAATATCTAATTTTTGAAGAAAGTGTATGACAGATATCAAATTTTACCTTCAATGAATCCATTTTCTATATTGAGAGGAACAGGAGCTTTTCATAGACCCAAACTATTCAATTAACAAAATTGATTGCGAATGATAAATAAATATCACATCTCGCATTGTGCTAACACACTAAGAACAAAAATGCTTAGATTCCATCATGATTTTTTGTTTTAAATGATGCCTCTACTCAAAAAATGAACAGCGCCATCTACTGGTACTGCTAGCTACAACTACTTTTAAACAGTTTCCCCTACTGATTTACAAATTGTCGACGATGTCTTTCACAATTTCATAAATTTATATGGTATCCTAAAGAAAAATCATTTATGATTTAATTTCCTGTTTGCCATCACTTCTCTTTAAATATGCAACAAAAATAAAAAGAAACAACAAACCTGTGGAACCTGTGTATAAAGACCACTCATGGGAGACAACAAAAGTGGTCTCTATGAGCAGGTAGTCTTTATATACAGGTTCCTATAATACATGTCTCAATGAAAACTTGAATTCAAGGGAAACAAAAATTATGATCTTTATGGACAGGTGGTCTTTCTATACAGGTGGTCGCTAAAGCATGTTGGACTGTACATGCAATATCAATGTTTCAGTGCTGTCGAGGCAGTTTTAACTACTGGTACATGAATTCTTTAAAACAATTGTTTATTTACTCCTGAAATAGGAAAGTGGTGAGAGTGGGTACCAAAACTTAATAAAATATTAATACAGTAGTAAAATATTACTGTTTGTATAGTATTTGTCCATGAATTAGGTAACACTGTTCCCCTATACAAATTTAAGTTCGTCGCGAACTCGTATTATGCTCGTGGTAAGCTTAATAAGATCGTTTTTTAGGCTTTAAGCTCGTAACACGCTCCCAGGACGCTTGTAACGATCTTACAAAATCTTGGCGAGCTCGTGCACGAGTTCGCCACGAGCTCGTGGCGAACTCGCGGGTAAACTGGGGAGCTCATGGTGAGCTCGTGGATAAAAGAGGGAGCTCGTGGCGAGCTCATTGGTAAAAGGGGGGGCTCGTGGCGAGCTCGGGCGTAAACTTGGGAGCTCGTGGGCGAGCTCGGGGGTAAACTGGGGAGCTCGTGGCGAGCTCGTGGGTAAAAGGGGGAGTTCGTGGCGAGCTCGGGGTTAAACTGGGGAGCTCGTGGCGAGCTCGGGGGTAAACTCGGGAGCTCGTGGGGAGCTCGTGGGTAAAAGGGGGAGCTCGTGGCGAGCTCGTGGGTAAAAGGGGGAGTTCGTGGCGAGCTCGGGGTTAAACTGGGGAGCTCGTGGCGAGCTCGGGGGTAAACTCGGGAGCTCGTGGGGAGCTCGTGGGTAAAAGGGGGAGCTCGTGGCGAGCTCATGGGTAAAAGGTGGAGTTCGTGGTGAGCTCGGGGTTAAACTGAGGTTAAACAGCTCCCAGGAAAACAGTTAGGTATACAGTGTGAGTCCCAAAAAAATTTACACCTAGAAAATTGCTAATTATTTTAAAAATTATCTGTGAACAGTAAATTATTTTACATTCTATGAAAGAGTGTTTTATCTTGAATCATTTAGTATCATTTTTGTGTGGTATGTTTGGATGAAGAGGAGGCATTGTATGCGAGAGTGCAAAAATCGACTTGCGCCAAAGTTGCTAATGTGATGTTTGAATAAAACAATTGCGATATGGGTATTATTTCAGTCATTACAGATCAACATAACATCCCAAACAAAATTAATCATGCCACACATATCAAAAATTGAATATAAAATATCAACGAACATTGTTAGTGTGTTTGCTTGTGACTTTGCTTCTGCAAAAAACATATGCAATGCATTTCATTTGATACATTCAATTCATTCTCTCACTCCGCTGATCCCAACATAATACATACTGTAGGCATCACTTTGGCGCAAGTCAATTTTTGCACTTTCACAAACAATGCCTCCTGTTCATCCAAGCGTGAACACATACCACACAAAAGTGATACCAAACGATTTGGAATAAAACACTCTTTCATAAGATGTATAATAATTTACTGTTCATAGATGATTTTTAGAATAATTAGCATTTTTCTAGTTGTAAACTTTTTTTTGACTCACACAGTATACATGTATATGTATTTTAAAGTTCCCTTCAGGATGCCAATTTCTTTTATTTATTCTATTAATATATGTACATGTATTTTTAAAATGTCTTGGGCCAAGGAAAATGAGTTCCTACTTCCTAGTTTCTTGTCTCCATCAGCATCCTTTTTATGTAATTTTTTTTTAAATAAAAAATATTGATCTGAAGATATCTCTCACCTGAAATAATTAAGGTAAACAAATGCATACTTTATTATTTTGATACATTTTTGAGCCTCTTTGTTAGAACGTAAATTGTATATGCAATTACATTGAAAGTTCAGAAAATTTGTGTTGAAATTGAAACAATAGCTTTTTCATGCTGAAGTAACCTGTCAAATTAACTTGTAAATTTAATTAAATTCTTTTGAAACTTTGAAACATTTATTTGCAGCATACCAGATTGGGAAGGGGGGGGGGTTGCCATTTATTCTGACTGTATCATATATTTAACACCTTGAAATGTCACTATCAGGTATTACATAAGAGCACACACCCAGACCTTGATTCGAGGTCAACTCCCTGTTTCTAACTTGCTCTCTCCTTATGTACATAGGATTCCCCACTGCTAAGACACAAATCTCTATTCCTCTCTTTTCCCCACTCTCACTTTCTTGTTTACTCTCTCTTGTGGAATTACCACTGGTAGCATTCCTGATAAGAATGAATTGATGTGTTAGTTATAGGCCACTTTGGGCAAGTCTTTCTCCATCTTGCTTTTGTAGAGAGCAGACATGGGTTTTGAATGGTATTGCAGCTCCTTTGTTTTAGGTAAGAGAAAAACTAATTCCTCACACCTTATAACTAAATGTTCTACTTGTGTATTTATAGGCCAACAGTTAGGCCTACCTCTCTTATACATTTATGAAAGAGAAGTGTAGAGTAATGATTAATGAGATAAAGTATTTATTCTCTTTCTAGTGAGATATCTTTTCATATATTGGGAAGTTTGTTTCTCTATCTATATAGCACATAGTATATTCACTTCATTAAAGTAACATTAGATATAATCTATGTGATAAGGTTATATTCATGTAAATATTCCTGTATCTTGACTGACAAACCCTAGCATTTAGGCAACATGAGAGCACATTAATGCATTTTGTCTGAATACTGAAAACTAGTTTGCTAGCGGATATAAAGAAGGGATTGTTCTAGAGATCCTATAGTATATGTACATGTATCATTACTTGGTACCCTGGGTTGGTGAATACACTGACAAGAAGGGGGATGCTATATAGTTATTGTATGAATACCGCTTTATTAATTTGGATCTTTGTAATATTATGAGTGATTAGAATGATGGAATAATTACCAAAATGGATAATAATATTTCTTCAAAGGCAGAGTATTATACAGTGTAATTACTCACATATTTAATTTCATTATACAATGTAATTATATAATTTGGAAATCATTTATTCATTCATATCGTTGTGTGAAGTTGTGAACACTGCATACAGGTAACATGTATTTTACAGGGTTTGTATTGACTCTAATAAAAAGATACTTGTTTTAAGTTATATTTTATGTTATATCTTTTCTTTCTGTACTTTGATATATTAGTGTTTTCATTGATTGATATCCCAGAAGTAATGAGCTTTTAACTTTCCCTTATTCTAAAGAGGATCACTGTATTCTTCACCAGCTTGCCAACTGAATTGTCCCTGCACAGCCAGCCTGCAGATGTTAACAGGATATTGGAAGGTTGATAAGTATATGCATACCAATAGCTCAACAGGATCATCAAGTTCACCTCTATATGTAGACACAAATTAGTTCTCAATAGGGACTTTTAGATTTGCACGAAGACAATGTGGATTGCTACGGTCGACGTCCTTTTTATGCACTGCCTTCAATGGACGTCACAGGTTTCAGTCCACGCAAATCTAAAAGTCCCTAATGCCAACATGCTGTTGAGCACGCCATTAAGCTCGCAGCCATTTTTTTCTCCACAAGATTGTCGACGAACTCGTTGACGAGCTTGTCGACGAACTCGTACGAACTCGTTGACGAACTCGTTGACGAACTCGTACGAACTCGTTGACGAGCTTGTCGACGAACTCGTACGAGCTCGTACGAACTCGCCAACGAGCTTATCGGCCAGTGACGAGCTGCATATTTGGAGCACGCCAACGAGCTCGCGTGCATGCTCGTAGCTAATTTGCATATTTGGAACGAAACGAACTCGCTGGCGAGTTCGTCTGCGAGTTCGTCGACGAACTCATGGGCGAGCACGCTGACGAGCTCGCGTGTTAGCGTACTGAAATTTGTATAGGGGTTAGGCCTGAAACTCCCATGTTTTCGTCACATTTCTAAAAAGTCTTTACAGCTGGCTGATCATTAATTTACATGGGCAATAAACCATCACGTGGAACTTTCCTTTAAGTTCTACCTCCCTTTCCGATCTAATTTGTTAGTTTATGCAACGTTAATCAAACTAATTGGAATGACTCCACTTGGCTGCATCAGACATAGAAAGTGCAATCACCTACATGTATAAATGAACGTCATCATGGATAAGTACTCCATTTTTTCACATCAAATTGGCCACAATTATCGACCTTTTTAGGGCGCTGCCTTTTTAACCGGGCTTCCAATCAAAATGTGTTCAATTCACTTTAAAAACCGCACGTTGGAGCAAAGACTTAAATTGATAAATTGGCATATGAAAGTCGTTCGCCATCAGAACTTATCACAACAATGGTGATTTAGCAAACTAATGCTCGAAGGCAAACTACATATGAGATTTGTCACATGATGAAAGTGGTCTTAGAGATTGAAAAACAAGCTCATTAGCGAGACTTTTTGTGGACAATTGATGTTTTCTTCATTGCGAGTAAATATAAACTACTCATTATGTGAAAGATCACATTGTACAATTGTACAATTGTACAATAGAATCTATAAGTGGGACCCTATACTTTATCAAGCAATTGTAGTTTCATTCTGTGTAAAAAAACATGTCAATCAAATGAACAGGGGGGTGTTTCACAAAGACTAAGATCGACTTTAGGTTGGACTTAACAATGGCAGGCCGTTCATGCCACTGTAATTAATTGCTCTCACCATTATGATCTTTAGATAATATTTTATCCTTCAATAATGAATTGGACAAAAATATAAATTCTGTAGATTTGTGACCATGATTTGTACGTCCCTTGAGAGACGAATGCTAGTAAATGGTGAGAGAAAATTGTGGCATGAACGGCCTGCCATAGTTAAGTCCAAATTAAAGTCGATCTCGGTCTTTGTGAAACATCCCCCCCCCCCCTCCGGAGATTCAACCCATAACAGTCCAGAGTTTCTTAAAGTGTTAATGAATCAGCGTTTCCTCCTCGAATTGGCAGCAATTAAATTTATTTTCATTGCTCTCATGGTTAAACAAATAATAATACATTAGGAATCGAGAAAACAGTTGAATGAAATTTACAACAAGAAAACCAATTTGTACACAAAAATAATGAATTTCATTTTGCGTTGCTATGGTAATTTAGAGACATCAATCATTATTTTTCATTAAATCGTTCTTATTCATGAACATCAAAATGGACATGTAATGCAACATATGGTGAAATTTCCAGTGAACTCTGTGCACTTTCTGCTCACATAAATTTGTAAGTTAGAGCTTTCTGGATCGAAAGATAAAAATAAAATGTCGCTAAAATGTGACATTAAATATCTCCAATTGCTTGAATGCATTGTCTCTTCACCATCAATATTTTTATGAGTCAGACATCAACGTTATTCTCCTAAAGTACACAATTCATTCTTTCTTTATTTTGTATGATGAATACATTTATAATGGCTGACATCCCCCCCCCCAAAAAAAAAAGAAGAACAAATAAATAATACTATAATAATAATAATAATGGAATTCACTTGTTGAGTAAGACTCCATCCTTCAAATGTAGACCGAGAATGATCGCACACAATGTCACTGCCGTAAAGATAAATCTCTACAAAGACCACACCCAAAGAAATGATGCAGTCATTTACGAGATTTCTCATTGTAGAGCCTACAAGGATGATTCAATAATGGTATACTGCAATGTATATTCAAATGAAGAGCTCCATGAAGAAATATATATAGACAGCATATTGCAATCTGGATGGCTATATGAGCTAGAAGAGGGGGAGAAAATGAAGATTTCAAAACAGATGGTTTAAAAATAGACAGATGGGGAAGTCCTCAGCTACAATTTTTCTTTCCCCCTCCCTCCGTCCTGCTACAATATCTCCTTGTTTCCTTTTTTCCCTCTTCCTCTTTACATCTTCCCCCTCCCTCTCTCTATACATCCCCTTCTCCCTTCCCCATCCCTCATACATGTATGTACTCTGCTACTAATAGACATCTAACCACTATACCAAGCCCCCCCCCCCCCCATTTTTTTTCCTTTCCTCTTTTCTTTATCTTACTCATCCCTCTCTCCATTCTCACTTTCAACCCATCTTCTAATCAGTCATGCTACATCCATTAAGTGGCAAGAGCCAATGCAGACCACTTCATTGACAAATGCAACCCGACATGACACCCCCCCCCCCCCCCTCTGTAGTGCCCTTCTCCCATCACCTTCACTCTTATCCTTCTCTCCCTCTCTATTTCTTTTAATCTCATCTCTCTCCATCCCATGTTCAGTTCATCTTGTCATTACTCATAGCACCTCCATTAAGTGACAAGGCTTAACAATGACCCTTTCTAGATCAATTTTGAAATGACATGATACCCCCCCCCCCCTTCTTACCAACGTTTCTCCCATCTCGCACCCCTCTCCAACTTCTCCCCTCGTTTCTTTCTGTCTTATACCAAATTAATCTGGTCATCACTTCCATGTACATTAAGAGACAATGCCTTTCCCTCCTCCACCCCCCCCCCCCCCCCACATTTTAACACCTCCCATTCTATACTGTGCATTTCTCTCAGCTCCTTCTCTCCTTCTTCCCACCCCCTCTCTCTCCTTCTCTCTCTCTTTCCCGCTCTCATCTCTCTCTCTTCCCACTCCTCTCTTTCCTTCTCATCTCTCCCTCTTATCTCTCTCTCTCTCTCTCCATCTCAAGGTCAATCCATCGGCTCATCACTCATACTGCATCCATCAAGTGTCCAGCGATCTCCGCTGACCACTTCTCGGAAAGAAAAAATATGATGCCACTAATGAAATGGTATCTCTTATTAGCTGTAATAAATTCTACCTCCTTTTTAGTCTATCATACAGTCTCTAATACAGCTTGTGTGCATCTGCAAGAAATATTTCACCACAAACATCTAATGTAATCAATAATTAAAAGCATAGTTGCTTATTCATTTAATCGATCTAAACTTTATTAGATTTTTCTTGTTAAAAATGATGTAATATATCAAGCAAACCATTGCATTTACGCTAATGCACTTAGGCCAGAAGCTTTTGAAAGTACTCAAATTCTAATTGAGCAGATCGAGTTCTACTAAAAGCCAAATGAAAAACAAACAATAAAACAAAAATAGTCATCTAACAAACAACCATAAGTCCCTTTGTATGGCATTTTTCCAGTTTCACTCTCTATACACAATACAACTGAAGAAACACAATATCTTGCCACAAAAAAAATATATTAGTGAAAGAAAATTGGTTAGCAGTTTGGCATGAAGTCTACATTCAATCAAAAACTAGAGATACTGGCATTCCTGCATGTAGATATTTGCCATCCAATTACAAGAGTATCACTATGGACAAATGTCCGCAAGGATCAGAATCTATTTTTATACCCTTCTCCTCATATTGAAAGTACAGTGCTTTCTCTGATCTGTCAAGGATTTCAAATGGATTTCAAATTCAACAAGATTTGCCAATAGATGTCATTTGAATTTCCAATGCAATGCATTACCTTGCATAACAATGTATGCTATATTGCATCACATGAAGTACTGTATTATTGATAATTTTCTTGTAGTGGTATTGTTATTAAACTATGCACAGGATACACTGGAATATGAATCTACATGTAGAAAGTCAGCACAAAGATAATTGCAAACACATACAGAAATCACCCCTAGGTAATTTCTACACAAGTAATCATTTATGAAATGAAATATAAAAATATTGAGTATTTCCATAGCACATGAATCAACCGCACAAGGTGCTCAAGGCACTCCAACTATTACCCAGGCTCTGCTATATAGGCTACAATCTCGATGCAGCACAGCCTTCAAGGAATTCCCTCCTCCTTGTCCCGATTTTATATCTAGCAGGATCGAGAGTGACAAATGTACATTAATGTCTTGCCAAAGGACATTATATTACACACCGTGGGCATCCAACATGACCATGGAACTAGAAGAAAAACCTTGCACAGAAGAAAATTCTTGCACGGAAAAAAAAATGCATCAGGTTGTAAAGAGGGTGGCAGGTGGCATTTACTCATTAAATTCCTTGAGAGAAAATTGGATGAAGAAATCACTCCATTTTAGTAATGAAGAAGAAAAAAGCATTCCTTTAGGGATGATGTAACAATGTAGAGTGACCCTAGAAAGATGATACAGAAAGCGAACAAGAGATTGAGGAAGTAGGATACAAAAAAAGGGTGCTTACAGATCACACCATTTGTGGGATTAATTCCTATACAAGAAGTGGAATGAAAGGAGAGGGTTACTTTTTATGAAGGGCCTAGGGGTTTTACAATGAGGATATTCAAGTGTGAAAAAAATATGTGGGGGGGGGGGGGGGGAGGGCCTTTTCACATCAACACATCTCATCACTTCAGATGTGAACCCATTGCCTACGGGAGCTTGGTGATCCCTATATAAGCCTATGGGAGTGAAAGAAATCAGTAGCCAATGAGTTAATAGAGTATTTTCTTGAATGCGAAAGGGGGGAACATGTCAGCATGTTGCAGGAAGTCCATTCAGGTGAACCGATACATCACTGTGGAGTACGCTGGCATCATGTCAACAGAACATTCTGCTATTTTTACCCACCAGTAGGCAGGCGCAAGGAGACCTGTTAGAGCTACCTATATTTAGGATGAACATAAATAAGGTACTGTATAAAAGCGTCCACTTCTTTTTCTTCTTCTGCTTTAAGTCATCTTCAAAGGGCTATATATATGCAGCCTATCAGGAACATGAACTAAAGATTGCAAGCAATGTTAGGACGATGAATAGGGTTAGTTGAAATAAGAGCATAAGTTGCCTCAGGAGCAGTCCTTGGAGATTATATGGTTCTAAATTAGAGGGGGGGGGGGGCATTATAAAGGGGGGGGGGAATCATATACATGGGGTTTCTGTAACCGGGCACAACTAGATATGAATACTAACTTCTGTCTTAATTATTTGGAGAGATTTTCATAAACAGTTAACTCAAGAAATGCTTAGTTTTCTAAAAGATACTAGTAAAAAATATTCACTCCAAAATAGACAGAAATGCATAAGACAAAGACGAAATAAAACAGACATTTTACAGTCCTTTTGCCGACTGCAGGTTTACATCAGGAGTTATGTTTTTACCACACAAACATTAAAACAATGTATATACAAAAGAGGGAGCCTGTTTCCATGCACACATAAATCATAGTCACTTTTCAATGCAAAAGTGTATTTTAGTCAATCTTAGGATAGATAAATGACCTATCGATCACAGCAAAGGTGATACACATGCAGAGAGAGTTATACAGTCACTTTAAACTTCCACCTCTCTTCCTACCCCCTTCCCCAATCACTATCCCCCCCCCCCCAGAATGATGAAGACCTTCAATTATCTTGAGGATTAGAATCCCAACATGATCCCCTGTCAACTAATAACTTCCCTTAGCTTAATTTATAATGCTCACCTAATGAATACAAAAGTTTTTTTCAAGGCACATTCTTTTTTTTTCTTTTTTTTCTTTCTGTTTTTATTGTTATTTTTGAAAAATTAACAGAGTAAAAGCAGCAATATAAAATATAATATTTCAAGGCACATTCTTGAAATAGTACATCATACTGTTGGGTAAACATGACACCTTGTTTACTCAAATGAAAGAGAACATTTGCTTGCCTGGTTCAGAAGCAGTTCATTTTGTTCACATCTAGCTATCAAGCCCACATTTTAAATTCATGGTAAGTTATACATGACGCACATGGACCGTGGTGACACATAGGTAAAGTTACACAAGTTCCAGAGAAACGGATCATCCTGAAGTGCGTAAAACTAGACGTTTGAGTCTTTCTTTTCCTCTGTTTGTTTGTTTTGTTTGGTGTCTTTGTGCCTAAATTTGTTAAATAAATACAAAGCCTGTTACTCCAATGAGGGATCTTTACAGTATGTTCCAAAAAAAGTCACAAATTTGAAGGCATATTATGAAGCTTGTTTGTTTTCTAACCTGCCTTCCAGTGAGATGTCAGTGAACTTGAGAAGATAAACAACAAAAGCAAACAGAGTTACATCTCTTTTTCTCTGTGAAATTGTGATATTGGTCTGGTCGTTTGCAAGCATATGTTTCTTTTTTTTAATCTTGATAATACCACGTTAACAGTAATGCCTATTATTGCTGGTGGAAAGCACAATTCTAAATTTGTGGACAAGAGTAGATTATTAATTATCAATAAGCTTGGACCAATTATGATTCCAAGCCTTCAAATATAATTGGCTGCCTGTAAAAAAAAATATACTGCTATTGACAATAAACACCTTCTATGGCCTTCTTGCCATCAGACCACACTATGTTAGTTTCCTATTTTTAGAAGGACTATAAATATTTGGACTCTTTAGAGGGAGAGAGAGGGGGAGAGAGAGGGGGAGAGAGAGATGGAGTGATAGAGACAGAGATAAATATAGAAGGAGAAAAAAGAAAGGGGAAAAAGAGAGAGAAAGGGAAAGAGAGAGGGAGAAAGAGAAAGGGAGAAAGAGAAAGAGAGAGAGAGGGAGAAAGAGAGAGGGAGAAAGAGAAAGATAGAGGGAGAGAGAGAAAATCAATGAGTAAAGCAGTCCATATACGTCTTTTTTACTCCGTAAAGACGATTTCTTCTTTCGTAATTTCAGCGTTACACTTTTCCCGGCCGCTCCGATCTATTGGGACATCCCATCTATACCTGTGACACAACTCATGACGAGGGAGGGGGGTGTATTTCCGCCCCTTGCGGTCTCATCAACGATCCCTCAGCGGCAATGCCAAATTAACTACTTCCTTGATTGTTCAAAGCAAACTTGGAAACGAACACTTCCGTTACTCTAACTCTGCATCATACATGTACACCTCACGTACATGTAAGGTAGGGTAATGAACTTGGTGCAGATCGATGGAGGGAGTGCAAAGCAAAGGTATGCATTGTTGTGAGTAATACTTGAATATGTACCTCACAACAGCCACACACATGTACACTAATAAGTAGTAGTAGTAGTGGTTATTTTTTACCTGACTACTAAGAAAGCAAAAGCATAAATGCTTTGAGTAATTAAGCAACCAGAGGACCGACAGCTTTAGGTCCTCACCGATCAGTTGCCCATGAATTTTGAAGACATTTCCTTCTCACCTCTTCTTACAAAAATGCTGTGACAATATGATTTATATTATTAATTGATTACATTTGTAATTTTATATCTTCTCAAAACTCTGTTAATCAATCTCTATGACTCTTTAAGACTGATCAGTGAAGTTCTGAGAAGGTAGAAATTAAATCCATCAAGATTAAATCGAATTGTCACAACCACTTCATGATAATAGGTAAGAAAAATTATGCAGACTATGGGTTACAGTGTTGATTGCATGCAATTAAAAAACCTGTTTGTATATTTGTTTTAAGCGGATTAAAATGTCATTACTATCTAGCACATGAATTTCAATTATCCTAATTCCTTAAGTACTTCTAAAGCTGTTTTTACCACGCAAACATTTTTTGGTGATCAATTGATTATACATCAAAATAACCATTTCCTGGAATTCCTAATTTATAAACCTAATGCAATTAATATCTGCTGAAAAAGGGGTATGGTTGCTAATCAAAGCTGAAATATGGTTAAATGAAATCATCTGCAGAAAGCCAGAAGGGCGTTAATTCATAAACCTTTACATACATCTAATTCCCTTCTAGCACCAAAGAGGTAATAGATCACATTACTGATGGTAAATTCAATTTGCCATATATAAACTCTTGCATTAATTAATTAGAGCAACTGATATCAAGATATAATATGCTTGTGGAGGCATTGTGGTCTGGTGGGTATGTAACCAGACTGTGGATCACATGGATCACAGTTCAAGTCCTGCTGCGGCACTAATGTCCATTAGCAAGACATTAATCTACATTTGCCACACTCGTGACCCAGGTGAAGTCAATGGGTACCTGGCAGGAGTTAATTCCTTAAAATGCTTGAGCGCCATAATGGCAGCCATACTAAGCAGGGGTAATAATAATGGAGCGCCAGGAGTGGAGATATTTGCCAGACAGACATGAATGCTATACAATTACCAACTATCATTATTATTATGCACTTTTCAAGTTTCAGTTATTTTGTTCTCTCCTCTCTCGACCAGCAACTTTTTATCAACCTTTCTTTTCTTAGAAATTTTACTACTTTTACCAGCATACTTCATAACCATCAGCCACAAACTATACAACCAAAAAAATTCATTATTCATGCATGCATTTGTAAAAATAGTTTTCCTTGAGGAAAGCAACAATTCATCCACTGATTATGAATTTAAAAGTGAGAATATTCCAATACACAACTCATAGTTTTAATGTTTTCACTTTTCCATCCCTATTTTCCTAATGCCTGATTGGAAATCTACTCTTTTAGGATTTTTGTATTTAAGGATCACTTCATTAAGGAGTTCAATCCACTTTTAATCATAGTAGAACCCACTAAAAATAATAGTTTCAATTACTTTTTGAGAGGGGACTCCACTCTATTCTGAGTATACATTTCCACTCCAAAACATAAATGAGCTGTAAATAAAACTTCTAAAAGAGTGGATGTCCACAAGCAAAGTCTGTATCTTTTAGAGAGTTATAGCACATCTTCATATTCAGCTTGGTCCACAAACAAAAATTCAAAAAGACCTGGGACCCGTTTCACAAAGCCTTTTTCCACTGACAAATGACAAATATCAGTGACAAATCTGCTTATAACCAATCAGAAGCAAGGATTCCAGTAGCTTATTAAAACAACAACTGTCATTTGTCACTGATGACAAGTTTTGTGAAACACCCCCCTGTACATTTGAAATTTGGAAGGAGTATGAGCTGATGCATACAAAGCGCAAAGTCTCTTGATGATGGGGTACAGGGCTTTTAGGGGTTCCTAACTGCTTTCGGTTCCAATATGAGTCATATTTCTGGAGCATTTTAAAACACTTTTTGTGGCAAATATATGTTTGAAATGATTTTGGGCGAGTATGAATTTTAACCGATCACTGATTTTCAAACCTGTTATTTCACAATTCTAACCTGAAGACAATTACCACAAACGTAATTTCAAAACTGAAACCAGCAGCTTATTTTTAACATACGCAATCCTGTCGCTATTACATTATACACCCCTTGTCGCACCCTAAATTGCAGCAAAGCAAAGAAATATGACTGTAAATGTGTTACTAAAGCTCTTGCAAACAGAAGGGCAGGTGCATTTCTAAACTCCTTTTTGTAAAGAGCATATAAGCCACACTTTGAAGTGCCTCCTAATTCAACATAGAACATCAGACTATACAACCAACGATGCATCCTGCATGCTTTTGGCCTACAATGGCTTCACAAAAAGCCGGAACTACTGGATAATCATGCCTAGATTTTTATGAAGCTTAAAACTGGAGTACCCTATTTATAAGGTATGAGGGGCCAGGTGGTTATACAAACATTAAATCTATAAATTATTTTTCTTCTCGAACGCTATGGTGGCGAATCTTTTTGGTAACTTTACTGTATCAATATCAACAGAAACAGCTTGAGCAGAGCACAGTATTGTGTGATCATGCTTCTGTGTCTCTGTGAGGCTCTTTCGCACCATCCAATGTTACTCCACAAACTCACAAGCCGGCGCATATAAAAAATGACCATATGAAGATATTAATGATGCACAAACATGACTTGTAAAATGTTTCCAATTTAAAAAAAATATAATTTACATCATTCTTTGTATTTATGCCTTTCACTGACTTAAAGATAAACTTGAGTTCTGGTAAAAAAAAGAAAATGAATTCTCACAGAATTCTGAATGTTCAAGATTACAAATAAATGTCATGTGCCAAACAATTTGGGACGAAAATGTATACTGGCTGAGTAATGATCATAGAAAGATAAGGAAATCAGGGTAGTACTAGCCCCGACACCATGTGTGTTGTCCCGTATACATCTATCTGTGTAAGTGATTGTTACTTTACCAAGACTCTGCCAAATTTATGATGATTTTGATGACTCTAGAACCTTGCATTACACACCATTACTTACATGCTATATGATCAACTTTTCTGATCCATTCCACACCTTTTCTTTCACAATGCAATCGCATTACCAGTACTCAAGTTTATCTTTAATTCACCACTCAAATATTAAGTTTACCAATTGCATCGAATGCAGAGGTTAAAGAATCGTTTGAAAAGGAGTCAGGATTATATATAGGATTAAACGGGACTGCTTGAGAGACACAGAAGCGTGATTACCCAAAACTGTGCTTTACTCAAGCTGAAAAAAGCGATGTTTATTTTCTAAAAATGATATCATAAACTTGAGTTAAAAATAGCATGGTGATAAATCTTTCTGTTACCCTCATTCTCCCCTATCTTTCTCCCCTCCCCCTCCCTCTCTCACTCTCTCTCTTATTTACCACTGTTCCTCTTTTTCTCCCATTTTATCTTTCAATTACATAAATTACAGTACTATTAATTTTTTACTTTATAGCTGTCAATTTGTATTATTCATCTTAAATTTGAAATATTACTGCTATGTACTTTTAGAAACGTAGATATATAAATATTAATGTTATTTCAATTGATTTTGAAATGTTAAACATTACGCCTCTTGCCATGCCAGAATAAAGTTTTCTACTAATCTCTCTAGGAAATATGACATTATGTGTTTGTTTGTCTTTTGATTTTGTGAAACCCAGGTATCAAAGGTAAAGACCAGTTATGGTCATGCGATTGCATTGTGAAAGAAACGTTGTGGAATCGATCAGAAAAGGTTGATCATCTAGCATATAAGTATTGGTGTGTACTGCAAGGTTCTGGAATCATCAAAATGATAAGAAATATATGGCCCAGTCTTCGTAAAGTTACAAGCACTGTACACATAAAGATGTATATGGGACTATACGCACACGTGCGCGACACGTGCGTTTATCTCTCACAGACCATGTAGATAAACTAATTTACCAAATATATCAATTAGTCGGCGGTTTCCCGGCAAAATTTTTATCATCATGTATTAGTCAAAACATATTCTTTCACATGATTGGTAATAAGAGCTTCCATTTAATTTTTTGAAATTGGTGCGTTTCCAATACTGGTCTTTACCTTTAAAAAAAATAGGCAAACAGAACATTTGACCTCATTAAAATTGAGCATTATGTAAATAACTTTGTATTTCCTCTTTATTCACTCTGTCAAAAAATATTTGTCGTTTGCCGGCTCAGAGAGCTATTTATAGGGTAAAAAGTTTATTTCCTACCTGTGTCTTTCATTTAAAATGTCAGGTATGCAGGAAACAAAATGCTTTGCCCACCCACTCACTCTCCTACTAATATAGGTGATCTTACTGTGTTGAATGTCAACATTTTATGCCTTTTCAGTCATAAATAGACCGTCCTATAAATACATGTTCGGTCATGTTTTCAAGATGTTTTGGTGATATTTTACCAGGGGAGACTTATTCCTGGCGAATAGACCGATTTACTAATATATTCGAATTTCTGGATTATGTTTCTTTCCTGGGGAGTATACGAGTTACTAACCTTTTAAAATAATGAATGAACTACAATACTGTGAATCCAGTCTGCAAATTTTATTTGTTGCTAAGTCGGGCAAGCTTTCAGGTTGCCAAGAACAACCTCAATTTAAAAAGTATGCATATTGTATCAATTTGAATATGTTAATAAACTGGTCTATTGAATCAATCTCCATTAGTCATCTTTTTTTAAATTCTTTATATCTTATTGTACATGGCTTACCCTTTTGTTCGTATATCCCTTTTAAATCACACTAATAGGCAAGCCCCCCCCCCCTCCCCCCCCCCCCCCATTCACTCTCCTTCCCATCCCTGTTCTCCCTCTCTCTCTCTCTCTCTCTCTCTCTCTCTATCTATCCTTCCTTCAATCATCTACACTCTCTCTCTCTCTCTCTCTCTCTCTCTCTCACTTTTTACATCTAATTTTCCTTCCTTCATTTCATTCAGTGCCTCTCTCAGTCTCCCCCTCTCTCCTCTCACTCTCTTTCTTTCTCTTTCTCTCTCTCTCTCTCTCTCTCTCTCTCTCTCTCTCTCCCTCCTTCCCTCCTCCCTCTTTCACTCCCTCCCTCCACGCTCTGATTCTCCCTTCTGTAACCCTCTCCCTCCAAATATTCTACATCAATCCCAAACTGAAGTTAAAATTTGCATTCATTAAAAACTAATATGACAATTTTGAGTGATTGGCAATATTTCATAAAAAACATCCAGAAACAAAAATAAAAAAAAAGAAAAAGTGCGTACACCAAAGCAGCAAAAAAGAAGCAGCAAAACAGCATACATCTTCGATGTATCATCTCACCCAAAATCAGCATTTTCAGATTACTGTCACAAACAGAAAAAAAGAGACTGAAATTGATTTTTCTCGGTCTAACTTCCTCTTGCATTCGACAACAAAGAATGGGCTTTTAAATTCCCTGTCATCCACAATCTAGGTAGGCCTATTGTCTGAAAAGGAGACGCAAAAAGAGCCAAAAAAAGAAGATCTATTTTTAGGATATAAGTCAGTTTCCTCTCGATATCAACATGACTCGGATGTATTTTTCACTTGCTCATCATTCTTTTACTAATGCATTATTTTTGTCAATAATATTTGAGTCCAATATTCAGTTTCTTTCTTCCCAAAAGGGTGAATGTCAGAAATTGTTTTTTTTTTATCTTTTTGTGTTTGATTTTTGTTTGTAGTTTTTTCTTTAAAGGATGTCAAGGGGCATATCTCAAGAAGTTTTGCGATATAAGTTACATTATTATTATTATTATTATTATCTGGTTTCATTTTATTAAAAAAAAGAGTAAAATTCAGGAAATAACAACAAATATTATCTTCAGAATCTATAATCTATTTAAAATCATGAATATAAACCCTTCTAGAGCTTTATGAAGCTAAATTTAGCTTTCAGCTTATGTTATGACCACCCCCTTCACAACAGAGGATGGGGGGGGGGGGGTGGGTGGCCTGCATTACAGGAATAAAGCTTAAATGCTCTCATCATCGTCATCATCCTCATCACCGTGACCTTCGCTTTTTTGGGAAATAAGAGACTGCATTTCTAATTAGTCACAAGAGATTTCCTCATCCAACAACAACATCACAAGCATCAGGGGCTCCACTACCATCACCATTGAAACAAACTAAATTGTTTTTCCAAGAATAATTATTTTCTCTGTTAAATGATGATTACAAGTAGAAGAAATATCTCATTATAAAGTCATGACATCTATGCCAACATGTTTTCATTTCAATTATTTCGTCGCTGTTTTCACGAAGTGACGGTAGTGAAAAAAAATTGCATTCTCTTT
>NW_022145602.1:26556832-26569332 GCF_000002235.5 Strongylocentrotus purpuratus
AGACAATCCTTCTGCCAATTGGTGCCTATATTGTTTGTGCAAAATTTCACGAGTGGCAAACCAACGGCTGAGCAGATAGATGAAGGAAGTAATCAAGAGTTAAGACGGAAACATTATTATCTATTTTCCTTTTTTTTCACTAAAATGCACCATAGATTAAAATTCTCAAATACCACAGGTCGAAAGGAGGCCATTGCATGTTTTTGTTCAGCGACGGGTTATTTCTAAAGCAGTCTTACTGATGCCATTCTATAAATAGGCAAGGATAGATACACAAAGGATATACTCATCAGTTTTAAGTACCCTCTTTTATCCAAGCCCTCGAGGAAATATACGTACATGCAATATACCCTTGAAGGCTTCTTTGCTCTTCAGTGTTTGATTTAAAGCTTAGTTATTGATTGGTAATCTGCATACCATAAATCAATTTGAGAAGGCCAATAAGTCTCATATAGCTGAATTGAGATTGATTTAGGTTGAATATTATAATAAGACACTGTTTTCATTTGTACTTTAAACTATTCACACTTGCATCTAATTGATATAATATTGTCCGTTCAGAGTCAGAAAAGCTTTAACTCTGTGTTAATAAAGTATATGAGTTAACATCCTTCTGGCTCCAAACGATGTATACTGCTACACTTCTAGTACATCACACATTGGGCATGAATCTTGAAGCCTGTGTGTTTGTGATATCATTGAAGCAAATTGAGGATTTAAAGTGACTATAGGTAAACATTGCCTCCGATTCTGAAATTAGCTCATGCTGCGATCATGAATATAAGCCTTTAGGCTAGTCAGGAATCCCATGACTTTTACTATTAAGCCGTTCGATCGCCTGTCCGATTATCGAGATATTTATGATTGAAAATCGAAAATTCATTGTTCGTTTTCTAACGGTTTTTATAACACTGCAGTCTATTGGGGAAAATGAGTATGGTTAAACCGGTCACTCAAAGATGATTACTTTTTGGAGACACTTCATGATCATTTTGAAGCGCAATTTTTGTAGGGCTTCAATATTACGTAAATCACAGATACTGATAACACGTAGGGCCATGCATCTCAGATTTAACATTGTTAAACAATGCCTTTAAAGCTCATTTAAACCATTGACTACTGAACTCTCCTATTCCTGTAGACTTAATACATGGGCAGCACTTTCTTTTTATGTTTTTAAAGACAGGTGCTAATTTGTTAACGGTTGAAGATTGTGTCCACAGGGCCCCTTTCCCCACCTGCAAGACCCAATTTCATGCCCTAAATACACCCCCAAGAAACTATATAAATATATATATATACATGTGTATATATGCAGTCGCAATAATTACTAACAATGAAATCAACAATCCTCAACATAAAGTTTGATTTTCAAAAAGATTTAAGTGTTGGATCTGAATGACCTGGGGGGGGGGGGGGGTGTTTCACAAAGATCCTAAGTCGAACTTAAACATTACGGAGAGCCATTTGTAGCCTTAAAATAAAATATATTCAAAAGCGAAAATTAAAGTATTTTAGACTTTTTATAAATTCCACATCAAGAACATGAAATCACCTTGATAATAGAAAATATGAATGATTTTAATCAACATTTAATGCTTTTCAAAATAACTTTTAAAAAATATTTTCATAGATGCTAACGGCTTTCCATAAATGTTAAGTCCAACTTAGAGATAAGCTCAACTTAGGATCTTTGTGAAACACCCCCCTGGACAATATTCTTTAAAATCCAATCCAAATTTGGTTCAACAAGGAGAATTAGAATCTGGGGCACAATTACACTTCTTCGCTATGATCTCCTTCAATCTATACGTCAAAAGCATATGTGTGATGTCTGACACCTGAATGGGAAAAAAGGCACAACTGCAAATACATGGTGCTTTAACGATCGCACCGCAAATAGAAATTAGTATCCGTAATCAATATTGACAATTGCTGCTCATTTGGTTGGTTTCTATTGTGGGGGTAATGGTATCTGGCTATGAAAATCCCAAAGTACAAAAGTTAAAAAAAAATCAGTTTATACATGTGAGCTCATTTAGATCAGCAATAAACAAAACAAACAAACCCCAAAACACTACCTTATCTATATAGTATAGATTTTGAGGAAGCAGACAGCAAGAAACTGTGTAAATAATCATTTGACTTGGGAAATTCCCCAGGAGTTGATAAAAGCTTGCCTACTAAACATCAACGTTGGTATAAGCATGAACTACATGTACAGGTTAAATTGCTACCAATTTGTTCAAATGTAAACACAAAAAATAGACCTTTTTGCACTACAGAGCATGGAGATAACAATAATCAAAGAATGTTTATGCATGACTTAACAATATTTGTATACAAAAGGAAAAACAAATAGACTTTACGACAAAAACCTTGATCTTTCAGGCCATTTCCATTACAAAAGAATTGATTCCAAACCACAATCCGGAAAATGATCAGGATCCAAATATAGCTCCACAAAAACTTGATCCAATGAAATCACTGCTTCCAAAATATTCCCAAAAGCAAATTCACTCAGGCTGCAAATCCATTCTCCTTTGCAAAAGGTATACACATTCCAATTACTAGCACCACTGTGAGTTGCTGCATAAAAGCATGTATTCCATATTTGTATTGCACAAAATTACAGAGTTCCTATCGCAGAGGTGACTCCTAAATTAGGTCCTCGCTTCTTGTAACAAAACAGACCTTAACAAAGTACTTATCCCACTTCCTCGTTAAGAGCTCATGCTAGCTGCCGCCGAACTAGCTACTCGACTGTTTGACGGACGAGTCGACGACCGTGAATGAGCGAGGGCTCTTGTTATTCTCTCTAGCTCTCGTCAGTGCAGCACGTGCTGCAGTGCACAGCCTATGAAACCTTTTGACTAATAAGCCCCATTCAACCAATGCAGCCACGCAACAACCCAGCTTCTTTTTATCCACATTGTAAAAGAAGGGATGATGGTCTATGTTTGCAGACCCTTTACGATCCATGTCAGAATGCGTGCATTACCGGTATACATTGAGAAATTGCACTCACCTACATCAATTATTGCTCCAAAATTGCAAATTCAGCAACCTTTTTTTATTGTTAGTCAACTGGAAATAAAAAAGTTAGACTCGTCACGCAGACCCTTGTACTATTTAAGTATCTCTTCTCCACAGAATAAGAAGGGCACATTGGGAATTAAATCCTGCTAGTCTACAAGTAGGTCTGTATATACCAAGGGGCTTCATGCATCATAAGACTCTATTGCATATCACTTCTACATATAACTAGATTCATGTTTGTTGGAAGAAGTGAAAGGTTACGGTTATATATAATTGGTTTTTTAATCTTTTAATTTACACTTGTACAACTTCCCTTCTTTCTTGTACATTAGAAATCTTCATCAATGTTAACTGAACACTTCTTGAATTCAACAACCCCAGAATGTCAACCCTAGAATGTCAACCCCAGAATGTATTGAAATATACAAATCATATGCTAGGAGCGATTAGGGCATTTACTCATAAACTTTAACACAGAGTTAACATCCTCCTGTCTCTGAAATGATGAAATATCACCTTTAAGAGCCAGAAGGGAGCTATAACTGTGTACATAACATTCTTTGGCAAGGCATTAATCAACATTTGCCACTCCATACCCAAGAGAGAAATGGGGACCTGGCAGGATGACGAAAGCCTTTGAGTTAGTAATTGCTATATATGCCCTCACAGTGACCATATGGTAGGAATACTCCACAGGGAGTGGAGATGGTGCACATTGTGCATTATATAGAGGATGTGAGTAAACATGAAACTAGAATTGAGTAGTCTACACATACGTCACCTTTATGTTTGATAATTGAGTGTGTTCAAACTAGCTACATCGTTTTGTAGAAGTACTGTTTATAGCTCATATTTTGAATATAGTGTATAGCACGATGAACCCCTAACATACAGAACAAATTTTTGGTGTGATTGGTACGCTTTAAAGATAAAAACCAGTTATGGTCAATTGATTGCATTGTGAAAGAAAAGTGCGCGATATCCATCAGGTCCAAATAGATATAATAATTTACCAAATATTTCAATTAGTAGGCGGTTTCTCTGCAAAATTTGTATCATCACTTAATAGTTAAAACATATACTTTCATATGATTGGTAATAAGAGCTTCCATTTCATTTTTTGAGAGGGGGGCGTTTCCCAAACTGGTCTTTACCTTTAACACCCTTCTGGCTCTCAACACCAGGCCTTATATACTATTCAATTCATTATTGATTGGATTGATACTACAAGCAGACACTTGTTTTATTGTGTGAAAGAATGGGTCAAGGTCCTTATCGGTCTGTTGTGTCTGATAGCCTTGCTATATTAAATGGATCAATGAATTCAACAAGTCAAAATAAATTACCCTCTCAATTTCTCATGTTAAAGGGAAAGCTAGCATACCCTGGTTTCAAGTTGGCGTTACTGTAATATGCAAGTTTTCTTTGGGGCAAAATAAGTTTATGTAAATTCAAATCTTTATCATGTTCATCACATTGTGTTTAATTACTTTTTGGGGAGATATCTTGACAAACTCATTTATTTGGGTTTTTATAACTTCCCTTTATCCATTACTGTTTAATATTCTAATCTACTTATGTATATTCTAGAGAAAGATTTTGCATGTTATATACAGTACTTTTTGCAAATGTATGTGTTCTTTTTAATGTGATTTCTATGGAAATTAATAAACTAAATTGAATTGATATGACAGAAAGAGAAGTGACAGTTTAAAAAGGGAAACAATCTTTATTTATAGTGTTTAGTGTTTTAGTTCAAAGTTGTAATCAAGTTAACCAAATTTAGCTCTGTCATAAACCAGAATTTAACTCTGTAACCCAGAATTTACCGGTACGTAATTTCTCTAGGGAGTAGATATTATCTGGTTTGTAGTAAAAGTACAGGGAAGTTCCACTTATCTTTTGAAAAATTCTTCCTGCATTTTGTAATACATTCCTCACTATGCATAAGATAGACTATTCCTACATCAATACCAAAATGAAACAGGCCTATATTTTTCCCAATCATTTGCATTAATACCAAACAAATGGATCACTGCTCACATAGGAAATCATGGAGTTGCTGACTAGTTTGTGGTTTGTTATACAACTTTAACAATTTGTAACTTCTTCAATGAATTATCGTCAAACTGTCAGTGATCATGCACTTTCTCCCTCTAAATTTCTGCTTCTAAAACAATATATTGTAACAGTGCGTGTGTCACGTGAAATCCCTCTTTAAGAATGTATTATAAATATCAAACTCAAGTTAGCATTCAATGTTTGGAATAATGTCTGATAACTTACCACTATAATTGCACCAGCACTACATCAAAACCTCCCTGATAACCTATAGTATTCATGTACATCCTTAGCAGCAAAGGAGTATGTTACAGTGGTGTAGTACTGAGGTATAATGGCTTGTCTTGAAATGGATGATGTCGTTTTTCGATATGTGTGAATGTAACTAGAAGTGCTAACTCATTTATTAGCACATCCCCTGGACTTAGTTCACAATTGGCACAGTCGATCATCAAATAATTTGAAGGAAAAGGAGCTTTCACACACAATCAAGTATGAACTAGATTGTTTTCCACTAACACTAGATATGAGTTCTGGAGATGGAAATAAAAATAATTGTTAAAGAAGATATCAACTTTAGCTGTCATAAATAATTCCTATTCTCTCTCACTTCATGTAAAAGAGCTTAGGATTTTTTTTAAATTAAGACCTTTTGACTTGGAAGATATAATTCAGCTGGCACAAGAACAATATCTCACTTTTCAAATTTATGCTATTGCGCAATTTAAATGTTGACTATAAAGTTATTTCTTTTATTTCCCATAGGATTCATACAGATATCACCAGGCATAAACATAGAATTGATCCCTATGGATATTAATCTAGAGTACCAATTGCCAAACAATATTTTGTTTGGTATGATAGTAGTTCCACGTCGTATATTAAATTACTTCCATAATAAGATTTTGAAAATTTGAATACAATCCTGTGTAAGATACAAATGGCTTGTGAATTAACTTCTCAATCTACCCATACACGCTGGCATTAAAAAGAGCTCGCTGTTTTCTTCTTTTTGTTTGTTTGTTATCCTTTATTTTCTTCATACTCTGTTAGCCTGTAGACCTTTTTTGAGGTTGATTTTAAACATTCTAGCTGTACAATAACCTTCTTCTTTTTTTTGGTGATAATAATTACACTTTAATTCCTTTCTCTGAATATTTATAGGTGTTCTTGAAAATTGCTTTAATGAACAGATGCAGAGTAAGTTACTAACATGGTGAGAGCCAAGTATCCTAGCAACCCATCTTAGTTTCATCCACCCTTATCAAAACTTCCTCCTACCATGCTCCTACATGCATGCCTCTTCTCTCTTACCGTAACTATAGGTGCGTCTTCATCATCTCGAGATTGCCAAATAGCCAGCTAATTCTGATTTGGGAAATAATCCTGAAGTTACAAATCGCGTCTTCCTCAGCTCGAGATTCGACCTCGAAACTTGAAACTAGACCTTGAGAATTTAGCTCGAGATATTTTGCTCAGTGGTCGGGCATAGTGCGAGTCTTCGGTCTGGTGAAGACCACCGGACAAATAGCTGGATATTTTGCCAAATAGTGGGATATTTTGCAAACTATCCCAAGATATCTTGGGATGACAATCCGACCAAATATCCCGCTAATTGCAACTTCGGGCTGATGTAGACGCAAATTAGCTGGATAATTTGCAATTGGGATAGTTCAAATAGCGGGATATTTGGCAATCTCGAGCTAGTGAAAACAGGCCTCATGTGGGCTGGTAAAATATGCAGATCCCAGGAAAATCTGTGCTGAAGGCTAATCTGCATAAATTAGTGAGCAAAAATAATATTTAACACCTTTTCTTTGCAGAATGCTTTCATAGATATCATCATAGTTATTGGTCACAATGTGGCTGGCCCTCAAAGCCGTTATATCTACCTCATTACTCTCTATGACATCAAGAAGTGCGAGATTAGCATAGTCTTAGCTAATTAAAGTTCTATTTTAATCAAGCACTTATTAGAGGTCGAACAACGTCCAAATTTTATAGATTTCATAGATAGCATCATAGTTATTGGTCACAATGTGGCCGGTTCTCAAAGCCGTTATCTACCTCATTACTCTCTATGACATCAAGAAGTGTGAGATTAGCATAGTCTTAGCTAATTAAAAATCCATTTTAATCAAGCACTTATTAGAGAATGGCGTCCAAATTTCATAGATTTTATAGATATCATCATAGTTATTGGTCACAATGTGGCCTGCCCTAACAGACTTTATCCAACCTCATTTACCTAACTCTCTATGACATCAAGAAGTGCGAGATTAGCATAGTCTTAGCTAATTAAAAATCCATTTTAATCAAGCGCTTATTAGAGGATGACGTCAAAAGGTGTTACTAGGCAGAGGGGAAGAACGGTGTGTCCAATTTTATCTATTCAATTATTCAAATGATCTTCCTAGTGCTAAAAAGCTCGAACTCTGTGTGAACTCTTTCTTTATATGCCACACAAATAATTTTCCTGTACCACATTGTATTTCTCAAGTGGAAATTATACCAAAGGCTTCAAGATAATGACATTGTTTCTCTCTCTTTCTCTCTCTCTCTCTCTCTCTCTCTATCTTTCTTACTCTCTCCATCTCTCTCTCTATCTCTTTTGTTTTCTCACTTTATCTTTCTCTCTCTTTCTCTCTCTCTCTATCTCTTTCTTACTCTCTCCATCTCTCTCTCTCTCTTTCTTTCAGTCACTATCTCTCTCTCTATCTCTTTCTTTCTCTCACTATCTCTCTCTTTCTCTCTTTCTTTCGCGCTCTCTCTCTCTTTCTCTCTCTCTCTACCTCTCTTATGTGCAAAATCAATCTATTCTGGTTTTGAAAGGGCTGTCATGGAGCAAATCAAGACCAGAAATGGTAAATTTGCAAAGCCAATATGTTGCACAAGGCAATCCTTCCCCTAAGTGGTACTTCATCTTGTGCAAAATCGTATGTGTGGAAAACAAGCGACTATACAGAGAGGCGAAGAAGGCAACCTAAGTGCTAAAAGAATGGTGAATGGGCAGAGAAATAAAGAGATAAGAGAGAGAGAGGAAAAAAGAAATCAAGACAGAACTAATAAAAAAGATCAAGATTTTCACTATTGAGAGTGAAAACAACTTGGAGGCAGAAAGCAATACTTGGTTGAGCATCGCAAAGAAAATAAAATAATAAAAATGTCCAGATATGATCCTGAGCTAAAAATAGCCAGCATCACAGAAGTAATAACCCTTGCCTAGCTCATTTACGCTTTTCATTCAGCCGGCTTATTTTGATTAACAACATTTCATTTACTTTTCCACCTTCTGGCTGGCCGAGATCTACATAAATTTGACCCGCAATGCAAGGCTCGGTCGGACAATCCATTCTTTGATGGTCGTATTCACACATTTATTTTGCGCAAAAACAATGAAGAAAATAAAAGACGAGGATATATAATATGACATTTTGACATGATAAGTGAGTTGAAATCTTTTTGTTTGTGCACAACATAAGATGAAACATAATGAAATAGATGTTCAAGAATCGTTTCAAATAAAGAAATACAGTCAGGTCATTGTGTGAACATGATATTACTTCATCTATCCGCAAATGACTGTATAAACTAGTTGATTGATCATATTACATATTTAGAAAGGGGCTGAAAGTATACACATGCTAGCCGGGGGCAACAAAGATATGGCAATCAAACATCTAGATGATCTATAAGGTACCGGTATTATTCAGGATTGATTCTGAAATAAAACAAAACAAATCATGGAATGACATTGAACTTTAATAGACTGAATGTTGAAGAATATAAACTAATTATATCTGATGAATGGTGCTGGTAGAAATTTAGAATAGCTGAGTTACGAGCAAGGAAATATTCAGAAATTAAGCTAGTATTCTTAACAATCAAGCATTTTTGTACTCTTGCATTTATCACTAACGCTTGCTGGGCCGTGCGTTATTTGTATACAATGATAATAAACCATGTCTAGCACATTACATTTGACATAAGTATGTCTCTATGTGCTTAATTTAACCGAAGGCATCACAGTTATTTTACTGTTTCAAGAGCAAGAGTAACCTAAACCTAGGTTAAAATGGTTGTCATGAAGCTATTGGAAATGGCTCATTTTGCAAATTCATTGTATCGCACATAGCAATCTTTTAGTCGACTGGTTACTATTGTCTTGTGCAAAGTGGCACACATGGCAAACAAGCACTGTGCAGAGAGGGGAAGAAAGCACTTAAAGTGTTAAAGAGATATGATGTCGCCTGTACTATACAAGCAAAATAATTGGAAAATCAGATTTATAAGCGAAATTTTGAAAAAAACAGGAAAATGTCAAGAGAGTTATGAAAATTGAAGTCGCAATCAATAGAAGTAAACCCGGCAACTCTTTCTTGCCAGCAGTTCCTATTTTATTTTATACAGAGACTTATCACAACTACACATCTTCTTAAATGTTAACGGAGAAAAAAATCTTTTTCAAAGATATAACATGGACAAAATTGTACAATAATATATAAAGGCACACTCATGAGATCCTAATTTTAGTATTATCTTAGAAAAATGAAATTCATCATTTTCTTTGTGATCATACTTGTATATATATTTTTAACAACAATTGATGTTTGTTACTGTTTTCTCTACAGACTCTCCTATACAAAGCCAGTTCATACACAACTACGTGGATCTTATGTGAACCCATTCAGATTGAAATGGTAACAGATCTGAAATGTCATTTAATTAAATTTTCCACTTTGTCCAGATTGCCGCAAGCGCTTCTTCAATGATACAAGGTTAGGTGAGGATTAATTAAGAGGTGCGGGTGGACAGGGCGAGACTGAAAAATGGAAGGAAATCTGTCTTGGAGCAGGACGGAATTATTAGTAGTGGTATAGTTTCAACGTTGTAGGATGCATGGCAAAAAGATGGGTGAATGATGCATGATGATAGTGATGATGATGGCGATGATGATGATGATGATGATGATGATGGTGATGGTGATGATGAAGTGATGATGATGGTGATGATGATGATGGTGATGATGGTGATGGTGATGATGATGATGATGGTGATGATGATGATGATAGTGATGATGATGGTGATGGTGATGATGATAGTGATAATGATGATGATGATGATGATGACGATAGTGATGATAATGGTGGAATGATGATGAGAAAGCAAAACAAAGTGGAAAAAAATCTGTCTTGAAGTAGATTGGAGTGAGAGAGAATGGTGGTATAGTTTCAAGTTATATAGGATGCATGGAAAAATATGAATGAATGCAAGATACATGATGATAATATTGATGGTGATGATGATGATGATAGTGATGATGGTGATGATGATGATGATGATGATGATGATGATGATGGTGATGATGATGATGATGGTGATGATGATGATGATGATGATGATGGTGATGATGGTGATGATGATGATGATGATGATGATGATGGTGATGATGATGGTGATGGTGATGATGATGATGATGATGATGATGGTGATGATGATGGTGATGGTGATGATGATGATGATGATAATGATGATGATGATAGTGATGATAATGGTGGAATGATGATGAGAAAGCAAAACAAAGTGGAAATAAATCTGTCTTGAAGTAGATTGGAGTGAGAGAGAATGGTGGTACAGTTTCAAGTTATATAGGATGCAAGGAAGAAAAATGGATGCATGATACATGATGATGATGATGATGATGATGATGATGGTGATGATGATGGTGATGATGATGGTGATGATGATGATGATGATTGTGATGGTGATGATGATAGTGATGATGATGGTGATGATGATGATGATGATGATGGTGATGGTGATGGTGATGATGATAGTGATGATGATGGTGATGATGACGATGATCATGATAGTGATGATAATGGTGGAATGATGATGAGAAAGCAAAACAAAGAGGAAATAAATCTGTCTTGAAGTAGATTGGAGTGAGACAGAATGGTGGTATAGTTTCAAGTTATATAGGATGCAAGGAAGAAAAATGGGTGCATGATACATGATGATGATGATGATGATGATGATGATGATGATGATGATGATGATGATGATGATGGTGATGATGATGGTGATGACGATGGTGATGATGATGGTGATGACGACGATGATGGTGATGATGATTGATGATGGTGATGGTGATGATGATGTTGATGATGATGATGATGATGATGATGGTGATGATGATGATGATGATGATGATGAGAGAGCAAGATGAAGAGAGGAAGTAAATCTTTCTGGATGTAGTTGTGATGGCATAGTATTGATGGCATAGTATTGACGTCATAGAATGCAAGGAATGAAGATAAATGGATGGATGATGGTTTGATAATGGTGATGATGATGATCGGGGTGGCGGTGGTTGTGTTGATGATATTGATGATAATGATAGGTCTAATCAATCATGATGCTTTATTATCTTATTCCATTTTAATCTTTTTATATTATTTTCCCTACAATTCCATAAACCATAATACATAAAATTGCCAACTCTAGTTGTATAAGAATTTCATAGATATTAGATAGACATTTCCTCTGTCACTTAAAAAAAAAAGTAATACAAAATCAGCCAATTAGCATTCTCCAGTTTATTTGCACCACTATAAACACGCTAAGTGGTTCTAAAAATACCAATTCCTCAACTCCAGCCTATTCCCTTCTGAAAGTACACCTTGCATTATAATATTACCAATGGAGTTCCATCACATTCGTTTGTCTCCTAATTTTTTTGATTGCCTATGCATGAGTGCTTCACTGATTGGTGCATATTTATCCAATATTATGGGGAGAATAATAGTTGATGTAATTAGGGTAAGTGGCAATAAGCCTGATGAGATAAAATGATTATTGTTTTTTCTTTTGAAAGGGGGGGGGGGGGGAATCATCTATCCTAAAATATGAAAACAAAAAGGCAAACCTAACTTACAGTTTGGTATTTTATCATCGTTAGTTTTATTACTTGCTGCATTATATTATAACTTCAATTTCTATAGAAAAATTCTGCCCTCATAGTCATCATAGCGATAATGTACTCATTAACATCGTTAGAGTAATCACCCATATCATTGTAATTGATTGTAACATCGCCGTGAATTATCATGATGATCACCAGCATAATGGCTTTTATCTCTGTTAGCAACACAAGCAATCCAATACAATAATTGTTTTTAACAGATGAAATATCTCACACCTTTCAACAATTATGATTATGTGTACATGTCTATGCTCTGTCTCATGCAAATAAATGTTCATGTAAGGACCAGAAGGGCCTATCTACATGGGTTTTTCTATAGTCAATGAAACACGAAAAAATGGCACACTTCTTGGTCATGTCCACTTCTTTCATAATTTCTCCAGTATTGTATACTGTTTGAAATACATGTTAAGTG
>NW_022145602.1:26571832-26636832 GCF_000002235.5 Strongylocentrotus purpuratus
GCAAATTATTTTCGGAGAGGACTTTAAATTTTAGGTATTAAGTCTGGGAGGCAGACTAGCGCATACATATCACCATATATACTAACCCAACCTTTTTGCTTCGAGAGTAAGCCCTTGAAAAGACCAGTCAACCTTTTTGGACCCAATTTCGCTGTCGTATTTCATTCCTCTCAAGGAAAGGTTCCCATTCGGGGAGCACTCAGCGACGATATATTTATGACATCATAAAGCGCACCATTATCTTCCATTAGCGATAGTGTGTATCTGTTTATAGCAAGTTGTTTAGATGAAAAACTATCGCTTATGCCTCGTACCGAGATTCGTTGGCAGGTACACGCACCCCCCCCCCCCCCCCCCCCCCAGCTACAGCAAATTGAAACAAGTACAGGTAAACGGCCAGTATATATATGCATAGGCTTATGTACATGATGTATTTGGAGATGAAATTTAAAATGGGATCATGAAATGTAAAGTCAGTAATCCCACATTCGCTCGGACAACATATGCCCATGGCTTTACTTTCTCATGCATATAGATATGAGGTTAGAGTTGCTATTGGGTTTCAAGTCTGATTTAAGATGCTGAACTCCTTTATATGCCACACAAATAATGTCCCTGCGCTATTATCATGGGGTAGATATACCAAAGGCTTCATGGTTACATAACTGTTTCCAGCGCAAGATTAATCTAAACCGGTATTTGAAGGGTTGTCATGGAGCTAATCATGGGTACTTTAGCAGAGCCATAGTGTTGCACAAATCCTTCCATCAATTGGTGCCTATAGAGTATTGAAGCTGTGACATCATGAAAATCTTTTAAAAGAATTTCTACATTTTTTCTACATTTTCCAAAAGAGCATCAAAAATAATGTTCAAATATCAAAAATCAATTGAATATGTTAAGTATTGATTTGATTTGATTTGATTTCTGTATTTTTCCAGATATAATATAACTGAATAACAAAGAATAACAAAGAACATATAAATAAAAGGTATAATACAACATATTGGCTGAGATATGACCATCTGAATAAATATATGTCCTATGGGAACTCAGTTTTATATTGCTCTGGCTCCTAATATTATGAATACAATATATAGGCCTGAGTTCCTATAGGAAATCTATTTATTCAGATGGTCATATCTCAGCCATTCAATTGGTTTTTGACATTAGGACATTATTTTTGATGCTCTTTTGGAAAATACAGACAAAATTGAGAAATTCCAAAAAAAGATTTTTGAGGACGTCACACTTCACCACTCTCTTCAGATTAACAATGAAAAAGGTAATATGACTAAAAACATGTCTCTTACCAGTATATCATTTTAACTTCGATGATTCTTTTGCAGACTTGGTGAAAATAAGGGTAAATAAAAACACCAATAGTTGTTTCCAAACTAACCTTAAAACTTTAAGTCTATCTTCTTTCTCGCTTGGAGACTCAAACATAATTTGTTCACATGGTGAGAGACAGGAAAACCGAGAATAACATTCTAAACGTTCACCTTGTCTCACATCAGGTATTGTACAGGTTAACAAAACTAAACAAACAGAGCAATGGCTGTTCCCAAACTGACCTTTAAACTTTTACTCTTTCTTCTTTCTCTTTGGAAACTCAAACTTAATTTGTTTGCAGGGTGCAAGACAAGATGTTATATGAATAGACATGATAGCCTTTTAATGAGCGGCATGGCATCAAATGGAATTCAAAGAGAGTACGTCACTTTCATCTCGTAGAGTAGTGCATCAAACGTTCACTCAAGGACTCGCTGCTAAGTAAAACCTTCCATCTTCATTTAGCCTTGGCCCCCAGTTCAGACCAGCAAAATTCACTGTATAACTTTCTAAACATATACAACTACAAGTGATTCACTTTTCCAGTCTGAATGCCATCTAGTCTTGGCCCCCAGTTCAGACCAGCAAAATTCACTGTATAACTTCACAAACACCATATACAGCTACAAGTGGTTCACTTCTCCAGTCTGAATGCCATCTAGTCTTGGCCCCCAGTTCAGACCAGCAAAATTCACTGTATAACTTCACAAACACCATACACAGCTACAAGTGGTTCACTTCTCCAGTCTGAATGCCATATGCGTCATTCCATAAAGTTGGGGCGAAAAATGTGACGGTTTCCATGTAACGTAGGTATGAAATCTTCTACTACACATGGAAGATGAAATCATCTGTTGAAGATTTTTATGCAATGAATATATATAGTCATGCCCTACCAGAATCGTTCCTGTTTCAGTTGCTTTTCTTCAAATCTTTGCTCAATTACACATTTCTCTTTTTATCAGCATTACATGGACACCATATTCATATAACATTACATAAACTTTGAATCCATAATATCGATTCACCATGAAGCTTGAGTACTTCTGCAGACAGTTGGCTATGCTTTTTATGCAAAACTCAATTTGAGCAAACATTGTTACAGTTGATAGGAGACATAGTTTCTCACTTCTGTTATGTCACAACCATCGCCCCATCTTCGTGGCATTAAATCATATAATTTTACATAGCTGATTAAATCCCTTTTGATCTTAAGTTTTCTAAATAGACGATATAATAAAAGTTTGAGCATAGCTTCAGCGAAAACTTTCAAATGATTCAGAGTCCACTTGTTGAATTGTATGAAAACTGTATAACTGGGTGGAGCTTAGCATAAGAGCCACTGACGATTAGCGAGCTGTCACACCAAAAGCAAGTTCTTTTATAAGATACTTTTTGCACTTCTCCATGCCCCTTACTCAAAACAATTCTTTAATATGTTTATTTTCACGATTCTACGGTTAAGTTTTCTTTTAAGATTCCTTACTGTAAACAGATCACTCATGTCTTCAGATGGCCTATATAAAAGGGACTTTTGGATTTGCGTCCCTCTGTAATCTTTTAAAATCTCTTATCTGGTTAATCTCATCTTCTCTTCATAATGTCCCGACACTTCAACTGCTTTTTCACAAAACCTACAGCTTTCTGGTTATTCATGTATCCTGCTTTCTTTGCTTCATTCTCATCGCCATAGCAACCAGTATTATCATCATCTTATGAATCTCAGGTTCCTCTTGGTTTTGGGCCCTGTTTCATAAAAATCAATATCAATAACAAGTTACAAGCTACTGTTATAAGCTACTGAAACCATGGCATCTGATTGGCTAAGAGCAAATTTGTCATCGAAATTTAGCAGTTGTTATAGAAAACAAGCTTCATGAAATAGGGCCCTATTTTGTCCTCTTCATGTTGGTTAATCGATAATCACATCCGTCATTTTCCAGTAAACATCATCTTCCTTCTTATCCCAGCTTATTGCCATGGCAACTAGTATCATAATCGTCTCTTCATCTCCTTCTACCCGTAATCTCATATGTCAGCTCAACTGTAAATTATACTTGCTGTTGCGACGAGCATACGTCTTTGAAGAGTACAGGACAACTCTATCATTCTCTTCTATATCATAATTCTCTGCCTCCTCCTCCTCCTCCTTTAAATCATCATCATCATCACTATCATTATCATCATCATCGTCCTCCCTATAATCATCATCATAATCACTATCATTATCATCATCATCGTCCTCCCTATAATCATCATCATCATAATCACTATCATTATCATCATCATCGTCCTCCCTATAATCATCATCATCATAATCACTATCACCACCATCACAATTATCGCTACATCATCATTATTATCATTATTATTTTCATCATCACCATGGCATCATCATCATCATTTATCTCAACTCTGACATGTTCTTGTCTTGCATAGATCTGCCATGCAGCCTTCCTGTTACAATTAATACCAATTCCTACTTCTGGTGGCAAATTTCTTTCTTAGTTTTCATCCGCTTTACCATGGCAATACAGTAAAAACAAGCACTGGAGTGGAGCACTATATGGTTTGCGACAGTTCCAAAAGGGTTGTAAAACAATAAGAAAAATTCACAGGTGCTTTGTTCAATCAAAGATGGATTTACATAATATATAAGGTAGTGATCTGAGGGCATATCTTGTTATTGCTGACTTATTTAAGAATCGGTCAAGAAAATAAGAAAAGTATGCAATGTACTGTAAGTATATAGTTGGCAGGCCCAAACCATTGTCAACTATTTTGTCTGTAACAGAGTCTGACCTGTGAGACTGTGCTGAGCTAGGCTTTGCTCAAGGCTTTAGGAATTGTGCTAAAGTATCAAATCATAGTTTAAGCCTGAAGATAAGAAGGTACAGGAGAGGGACACAGCATCAAAAGATAGAATAAAGAAAAAGGAATATTAATACAACATCCATCCATCTAATAGTACTCTTGCCCCTCGATAAGGCCAATCCCCCCCCCCCCTTCTAAAGCAGCACCCATGCCATACCACCCCTGAGATTCATACATGTCGATCTCGATATTACAGGATAACGACACCCAGAGACATGCAATAAATTGCTTCTGTGGTGGAAATTCAGAATGAAAATGAAATCAATGTTACTATCCCAAAGCCCGGATATTTGAAGAGAAATGTACTTCCAAGCTTAGGATAAAGAGGGAAAAATTCATATATTTCCATTGCAGACAAAATTGAATTCGTTTGTTTTTTCAGACTTTTCAATATCCATTTGCTTTCAGTCCCCCCCCCCCCCACCCTCCTTCCTTTCCTGTTTCACTATCAGAATTATGAACCATCAGATAAACGAACCACCAGAATAACGCGACAAATACAAAGCCTCTTTTTCCTGAACAAGATGTTAACACCATAAAACCATGAAAAGGATACAACATGTTAGAACTTATGATTCTCTTCACATTACCTCATCTCTTTAGAGCCAAAAGGGCATTAGCTCTGTGTTAACGTGTATGAGTTAATGCCCTTCTTGATCCAAAACATAGTTAACAACCTCATATTCCTGAACATGAAGTTAAAGATAAAGGTGAGTTCTGGTAATGCGATTGCATTGTGAAAGAAAAGGTGTGGAATGGATCAGAAGAGGTTGATCATGAAGCATGTAAGTTGGTGTGTACTACAATTTGTACAAAGTTCTTGGGTCACCAAAATCATAATAAATTTGGCCCAGTCTTGGTAAAGTAACAAGCCTGTACACAGAAAGATGTATATGGGACTACACAAATGGTGTCGGGGCTACTGACCTTGATTTCATTTTTCTTTCTTTGCTCATTACTCAACCAGTATACATTTTCTACCCTAATTGTTTGGAAAATGACATTTATTTGTAATTTTGAACATTCAGTTTAAGTTTCGTTTGATTCTGTGAGAATTAATTTTCTTTCTTTTTTTACCAGAACTCACCTTCTTTAATATCACAATGTCATCCAAGCATACAACATGTAAGGACTAACAATCCTGTCCACAACCTTACCCTACTTCGCTACCTAAGCCACACCGATCAAGGCTCCATTCCTCATTCAAATCAATAAAAATGTATCCATGATTTCATTTCAATCCAGATTTCTTTCCTTCCATCGAGAAGTAAGACGAAAACCCCTGAAACCCTCGTTACCAAAGAATCAATTTGTTTCAGGGTCATATACCTGCAAATGGCTTCCCGTTTTAGAGTTCAAATTTGACACTCAATCAATTAGAAATAAGGAACCGCGAAGATGGTAGAAACTTGACCTGAAAGTTTCCAATTTCATTCCTAAAAATATAATTTCATGGCTGAGCTTGGAAACAGAAAGTGCCCTCCTTTTCCCATGATGATACAAATGTAAATGTGAGATACCTAGTGAGGGTCTCGTAGAATTAAGATTTGATTTCCAATAAACAGTCTTGAAAGACCTAATGGAAAAAGACAAATTACACAGTCCTACATGAAAAGAAATAGGTCCCATTTCTCTCTTATTCAAAAGACAACATTTAAAACCTACACTAGAATCTAGTCTACAAAGTACGGATACATTTCAGACACATTTGTTTTTCTTTGTTCATTTCTAAGATTACTGACGTAACAAATCATTACATCATTTCATATTCTATGGGGAGAGACAGGTTTTTATTTTATTTTAATTTCTGCAAAACACCACAAGATTTGAAGGAGTTTTAAACAGTGATTTATTCTATTGGCACTGTATGCAGTTTATACCATCTAAATTCTGAAATTATATCTTTCAAATCTGGACTAAGAATGCTTTTTCTAGTTCATGAAAGATGAATAGTTAATCGTGAATGATGTCTTTCATTTTGGGACTAAGAATATGTTTCTGGTTAATGTATCATGTACTGTGAAGTAAAGTATAAGCAGTAAGATATTATCCCAAACTCTATCCTATAATAAAAAAGAAGAGGAAGAGTGGAAGAAGAAATTGTCATTGAAAATAAATTAAAAATTTAATCAAAAAATGAAAATGAGAAAAAAGTAATATGCACTCCAAGGAAAAAAAACCCATTTAGGGCAGAAACTTGACTTCAAAAGTTTCCATGAACATTTCCTGAAATCTATTTTGTTTCCATTATGACTGCACGTAGAAATTGTCCTCTGTTTTAATTACAACTATAGAGTGGTGAAGTGTGACGTCATCAAAATTCTATTTTTAGAATTTCTCAATTTTGTCTTCACTTTCGGAAAGAACATCAAAAATAATGTCCGAATGTCGAAAACCAATTGAATATATTTAGTTTTGGCTGAGATATGACCATCTGAATAAAAAAGATGTCCTATTGGAACTCAAGTGTTAAAGTGCTCTGGTTCATAATATTAGGAACCAGAGCGCATAACACTCAGTTCCCATAAGACATATATTTATTCCGATGGTTATATCTCAGCCAATACTTAACACATTGAATTGTTTTTCGACAGTCGGACATTATTTTTGATGCTCTTTCGGAAAATGAAGAAAACATTGAGAAATTCTCAAAATAGATTTTTATGATGTCACAGCTTCGGAATGTGCCGATGAAGTGATGAATGGTGCAGTGAGACATGACGCCGCACATAATCACATGAGGAGAGATGAAGACCGGAAGAAGAACTTGTCTTTTAAAATTGTTCTCACGAAAGTCCCATTTGCCGTACGAGTCATTAACATGATGGCACATTACCCATTAAAACAGAGTAGAGGAGGGGGAGAAGACATTTTGACGTGTGAAACTCTGATAAAACTGGAAATCATTCTGTGAACATCCAAAAATAGGATTAATTAAAATTTGAGGGATTAGTGCGATCACTGAACCAGGCCTAGTTTGATCTATATATTGGCATTATGCCTATCAGACCAAAACAATTCTAGGGGGAAAACAAATCTTCAGGAACTCAAGCAATCAATTATGATGACCACATTTTTAAAGATGAAGTTGAGTGCTGGTCATGCATTGTAAAACAAAATGTCTTAAAGTTGTTAAGAATGTTCATCATCATCATCATCATCATCATCATCATCACCATCACCATCATCACCATCATCAACATCACCATCATCATCACCATCATCATCATCATCATCATCATCACCATCATCATCATCATCATCATCATCATCAGCATCAGCATCATTCATCCATTCATCTTTATTCAATGAATCTTTTGATGTCAATACTATGTCATTGAATATTACAGGATAATATGTGTGTGCTATAAAAATTGTACACTATGACAAGCACTACACAAACATATTAGTATATGGGACTTAACATTATGTGGCATCAAAATTTGGTCAAGGTATTAAACAAAAAATAAGTACACAACTAAACTTTTCTAGTCATATTTAAAATGTAAGGGCATATAAAGAGAAATGTTCTTCATGAAACATTGCTCCTATTATATCCTTTCACAAACATGTAGGAATGAAAAGCATAACAGTTATTTTTCTACTTCACCAGAAGTCAAGCCTCTCTTTAAGCAGTGGTTAATACCGCGTGAATTTCCTCTAAACTCATTTCAGGTGATAGATTCCTGAGGCATATCCATTCCTGAATAAAAATTGGAAGTACGTGACTGGAATTTTCCTCAAAATTGCACCGAGTAAAATGATGAAGGTTGGTCATTCATGAATTTATAAAATGAAATGTAGACAACAGCTGGGGGAAATAGATCTAGACTCTGTTTGCAAAGAGGAGCCATGTAACTATAAACCATTAAAATGTAATAGATACTCAGGTTTATGAATTGTTAGCGCATGGGATATCATTTGCTAACCCATTATCAACCGAAACCGGGCAGTCCCTGTATAAAGCCTATGGGAATAAGATCATTTAATAGTCAACAGGGTTAGAACCGTAAAGGCATTACCGGTAACTGTATTTTAAAGTTAGGGTTTATGCCCATCTCTCTCTGAGCAGAGGATATAATGGAATATGCTCTGACTTTGAGGGCATTAAAATGCAATTGATATAACATCTTCACTGCTAAAATATCATCTTTCAATTAATGCATAGCATATATCATTTGTTGAAAGCCGGAACCGCATTAACAATATTTCAATTTAAAGAAGGTAATGCCTTCTGGCGTTGAGCTGAGAATATGCTCTAAATATGCTTTGACTTTCAGGCACATATACATGCTTTTGATAAAAAAAAATCACTGTTTAAATATTATCTTTTAAACTGGCAGTTCCAACTACGTACAGCTATAATTTCAAAGAAGCCAACAGCTTGAGGGAGATGTCACTTGCATATTGTTTAACCATAGCTGCCGCAGAAAGGGTTTTGCTTTCACAAGCTGTTGCTCTTTTTGCAAATTTTCAGCTTCATGGTGTTAGTTAATCTATTTCTTTCTTCTTTACAATACTGAATTTGTATAACACTTCATGCTTCATTTCAAAGTGCTTTACATTGAATTTGAAAATACATTCATATATCAAAAAATTATATTTAATATTTATCTGAAAATATTACCATATATGGAATGGAAATATCAATACTGTCGCAAAACATTCAATACACATCACAAAGCATCACCACAGTTGCATTTCAAATGGGCACAAATCACACTTAGGGGCAACATGAAACCAATCACTGAGAGCCAGAAGGGTGTTAACTCATATCATTGAAGATATGTCAGTATATACTGAGGAAAGGCCCTTCTGGCACTCAACAGATGAAAAGTGGAATGTACAGTAACATCTTCTCACTCAACACCTAAGCCACCTCAGAGGGATGAATCATGGCATTGGAGCAATATCAAAAATGATATCACCACGTTTGTATCCAGTAGAGTAACTTGGTGATGCATTTAACTGAAGAAATACATTCCAGAAATTTATGATAGGATTTAAAACATCAAACACATTTCATGATCCAGAGGAGACAGACATTCCTGTATTCTTCTCCAACTTCACACTGATTGATTAATTTTTTACCACTCCTGGACCCGGTTGACCAGAGGTATCCAACTATTTCAGCGCTATCACGAATCCAAATTGGCAACTCCAAGGGAATAAGAACTAGAAACAGGTTCATCACTTATGAAATGGATATCCATGGGGTTGGTGCTTGGATAGATTTAAACCGGGTTCATTTCGATGGTGTGTAAATGAAGAAATTCACAGCTATGTGCGGAACTGGATGCAGACTTGCAGAGCAACATGACAGACACCTGTGAATTTCAATTCTCGGCGTGGTTGTGCGACAAGTCGATTTGAGCCGCGTTTCTTGCGTCGTCTCGGAGGAAGAGATTGGACGGTGGTTTTGAGGAGGACCAAGAATGATGTCTGGCTTGCTCATCATCGTCGCCTCCAACTCTGCAAATGAGTCTGCCTTACTGCCAAGTGACAGTGCGGAGCGGAGGAGAGGAGAGAGAGAGAGAGAGAGAGGGAGAGAGAGAGAGAGAGAGAGAGAGAGAGAGAGAGAGAGAGAGAGAGAGGGAGAGAGAGTGGGGACAGGGAGAGGAAAGGGAGAAAGAAGGGAGAAAGAAGGGAGGGTGAGGGAGGGGGCAGAGAAGAGAGGAGATGGGAGGAAGGGGTGGAGAGGGGAAAGGAAGAAGAGAGGGAGGAGGGGAAGAAGGGAGGGAGAGGGGATAAGGGAGGGAAGGAGAGGGGGAGCTAAGGGAGGGTGAGGGCAGAGGGAGGGGGCAGAGAAGAAAGTAGACTGGAGGGAGGGGAGGGGAGAGAGAGAGGGAGAGGGAGAGGAAAAGGAAAGGGAAGGAAAGGGGTGATGAAGGGAGGGAGAGGGGGAGAAGAGAGAGGTAAGTGAAGAGAGTGACATACGAGAAGAGGGAGAGGAGAGGAGAGGGAGAAGGGAGGAGATGGAGGGGACGGTAGGAGATGAAGGGGGCAGAGGCAGAGGGGAGGGGATGGGAGAGGAGAGTGAGATGAAAAGAAGGGGAGGGGAGGGAAGAAGAGAAGGATAAGTGAGGAGAGTGATAGACACGACAAATAAGAGAGGACGAGATGGAGAGGAGAGAAGAGGAGAGGAGAGGGAGGGGAGAGGCAGGGGAGAGGGAGAGGAGAGAGAGAGAGAGGGGGAGAGGAGAGGAGAGTGAGAGAGGAGTGGAGTGGAGAGGAAGAGGAGATGGAGAGAGGAGCAAAGATATTAGAGGAGAGAAAGAGTTGGTAAACACGCTAATTGTCTTGGCTGAGCTACTGTGATTCAATCCACTTGTCGCCAAGACGTGACAGTGACTGGAGGCATATCTCTCCATCTCAATATCTTCATCATCTTTCCTTCTTTTCCATTATCTTGGAATGTTTTAAATTCTCTTTTCTCTCTCTCTCTCTCTCTCTCTCTCTCTCTCTTCTCTCTCTCTCCCTCCCTCTCCCCCTCTCTCTCTCTCTCTCTTTCCCTCTCTCTCCCTATCATTATTATCATCTGTAATTACACCAGTAATTCACAGTGAATTTTTTCCTATAATTTGCAAATTGAAGTGTATAATTTCCAATGACTAAAAATCAAAATATCTCAAATCAATGTTGGCCACTGCAGCCAGGTCCCTTATGGACAACTAGCTCTGCTTACTAAACACAACATTTCTACGAATCCACATGTCTTGACATATTTTCCTTACGTGACTTTGGAGAAAAACAAGGAGTCCTCGGATCAACAAGTCCCACAGAGAGAACTGAACCACAAACTAAGGTGTCATAAGAATGCCCCCCTCAGCAACGGTCGAGAGTACACAAGTATGTACTAGACTCATAAATTATGGGGTTGTTATGTGTTTTGGTGCTCGAGTATGGCGTTGATTATATTGTTTTCCACTCATAACGGTCCTATGACCATACCTCCCGTTAGAGATGGCCCCCTCTCTGTCTATCTCTTTAGGTGCATTCACACAGCAAGCTAAAACCCTGGTTTTTTCTCTTTAGGGGCATTTACACAGGAAGCTAAAAATCTGGGTTTTCTGTCTTTAGGGGCATTTACACAGCAAGCTAAAACCCTGGGTTTTCTGTCTTTAGGGGCATTTACACAGGAAGCTAAAACCCTGGGTTTTCTGTCTTTAGGGGCATTTACACAGGAAGCTAAAACTCTTGGTTTTCTGTCTTTAGGGGCACTTACACAGGAAGCTAAAACTCTGGTTTTTCTGTCTTTAGGGGCATTTACACAGGAAGCTAAAACCCTTGGTTTTCTGTCTTTAGGGGCATTTACACAGGAAGCTAAAACTCTTGGTTTTCTGTCTTTAGGAGCATTCACACGGGAAGCTAAAACCCTGGATTTTCTGACTTTCTCACGTTCTAGAGTTCTAAACAAAAGTTGATAAGTTCCTATCCATACCCACAACCAAAAAATATGAATCGAAACTCTAGCTGTAACTTGACCGGTTTCGGCAGTGTAAATGCTCGCTTTCAAAACACCGGTGAATTATACTGGTCTTTGCTCACGATTGTGACTCTCCTCACTATTGCATGCAGATCAGCCACAAGTCACTCATGTGCACTATCCATCAAAACACAGAATTAGCAAAAACATTTTTTAAATAGATTTTTAAAGTAGTGTAAATGAGTTTTTTTTAAACAAGGCTATTTCAATTTTATTTTGCAATGCAACAGGCAGCCAATCATTCTCTTTTTGTCAGTATTTTGTTCTCTCTCTCTCCATCTCCATCTATCTCTTTCTTTTACTCTCTCATCCTTCCTCCATTTCCTATCTTTCATTTACTCTCTCTCTCTCTTAATCTCTATTCCCTATCTTTCCCCATCTCTCTCTCTCTCTCTCTCTCTCTCTCACTCCATCTCACGTTCAATCCCTCTCTCTCTCTCTCTATCTCACATTCAATCCATCAGCTCATCACCCATACTCTTTCTCTCTTTCTGTCTTCCTTCCCTTTTCATCTGTCCTGTTCATCTCTCCTCATTTCTCTCATGCATATCTCCTTTTTTCTCGCCCCCCCCCCCCCCCCTCTCCTCATTCTAACTTTTAAAACACTTTCAAGTTCCCCTAAATCATGTTTCTCTAGTCTGTTGTATCTGCAGATTATTTCCAACAAAAAAAAAATCAATCAACTCTTTTTTTTTGGTGTTAATCATGAATAAAGCAGTGACAATAATACAATACATCTACAGAATCTGTACACATATGTGGATTAAACAAAAATGGCTACTACTCAAAAGTTATCTAAAAAAATTAAGGTGTAAACTAAGCTCAAAGTGTAACTACATATATACATACATGCAATAACTGGGTTTTGCACTTAGTCATAATTGTTCTGTTGCACATCTGCATCATTTATTATTCAGCAATAAAGCTACTAAATCATCAGCCACTTTACAAAATATCTGCTTTAATCGTCCAAAAAGAATTGTATGCAGGAAACGGTTCTGCTATAAAGTAAATGTTACCATCAGGAAAATGACTGTTAGATTGCATGGTATTGTAGAGGGGGAAATAATGCCAGTAATAGAATTTATCGCAGAAGATTCCATTTCCAGGCCGAAATCAATTTGACAGTTCTGCAGAGCACTATAAATAGACGCCAGCTAAAGTGGTTGCACTACATGTGAAATTGATATCAGTGTGGGGGTTTCATAAGCTTTCCTTTGAACATTTCACAGAGAGAAAGAACCCGTTTTTGGAAGGATGAAATCAAATATTTATTACCATAGGAGTATAGATGTAAATTTCGGAAATGAAGCGAGCGATCTATTTTAAGTATTCTACTGTGGCATCATTTCTACTCTGTGAAGGATATTAATAAAAAATGATGTGCACAGAGGGATACTAGGGGGAAAAAGAAGGTGATACCATGAAAAGAAACAATATTTTATGGTATGTTTGGATTATTTTTAAGAAAGCAAATGATAATCTGAAAAAGAAACAGGGGAGGGGGTTGTTGAAATATTAGATCTACATGTAATCGGTTCATTTTGTCTGATTTCCAATATACTTCCGTAGCTGCATAGGTAATACTAATGAACACACCAAATTGAATTTACTGTTCCAAAGATTTAAGTCCCAGTACATCTAGGCCCAGTCTACGACAGACAAATAATACAATTGACTCATAACCATTGAAATACATAGTGATGAGTTATAAACTGAAAAAAAAATGCAATATCAGAGAAACCTTATACTAACCATACTACATAACTCAGTGAGTGAAAAGATATACCTGAATTTGCAATGGATCCTACAATTCAAATGCACATCCATGTCGGAATGCCTTAAATTTCTATCTTTCAGTACTTAGAAATAAAGATTTTTACCTTTGTAAAGCAGCCGCTGCTATATAAGGGAACCTTTATATGACTTTATATGAATCTCATTTTTTTTCTATAAATGAATACAGACTTGTAAAAGAGCCTAAACATCGATCAATTCACGAATAGCAGCTGCTATGTAAGGAGACCTGTATACAAACCCACTCAACCCAAAGGGTTATTAGGTATCTCCAACTGGGGGGAGTCCCTATTTTAAATTTGGATTTTAGCACAAAATTTTCACTTGTAAAATACTCAATGACACACATTATTAAACCTACATTACATAGCATATGTTGCTATGTGAGGGAACCCTTACACAACCCCAATCCTGCTCAACAAGATAATGTACAACTGCATGGGATGCTACTCTACATAAAAAGAAAATTATCAAAGGTTATCTGTCAGCAATATTTTAGAGTATTCACCAATTTTCTCTAAATTTTCATTTTCATTATCAGTATATCTAGAGTAGATGTGGACACACTAACTTTGGTTATTCAGTGAAACCTGTCTATAAAGACCATCCAAGGAAGACGAGAAAAGATGTCTTTATGTACAGGTTCCTTTAGCACATGTTTCAATGAGAAACCATTTTCAAGGAAAACAGTGAAACCTGTCTATAAAGACCACCCAAGGGAGACGAGAAAAGATGTTATTATGTACAGGTTCCTTTAGCACATGTTTCAATGAGAAACCATTTTCAAGGGAAACAAAAAATTCAGTCGTTGTAGACAGGTTGTCTTTCTAAACAGGTGGTAAGTAAAGCAAGTTTGACTGTACAACACTATCTGCCGATAGAGCACTAGTGACTACAGGGTAAAGTTGAACAAAGATTATATGGAGGTTTTGCCCACAGTGCATCGAGACCTTGTTCCACTCTGCACTCCCATTTATTATCGATCGCGGAAAGAAGATCCCCGCTTTAATGACAGCTCCTCAAGTGAGACAAAGCATCGATAAAAAAGAGCCTCGGAATCTAAAACGGGATTTGTTATCTCTGAAAACGAATCGTTGGAAAGTAGCAGAGATGGGTTCAGGGCATATCCCACCAGCGCCATCCTCCTTCTGTAACCTAATTTGCATATACCAAAGTACACACTAAAAAACTGCCCTTTTCATTAGGTCATATGAGAAATGCAACCTTTTATTTCCTGCAACTTCTTACTCCTTTTCTTACTCTTCATTTGTCTTTCCATCCCACCATCATTTTTTTTTTCAGGCACTATTCCTAAGTCATCCTACAGAATGTGTTTCTCTCGTTCTAGCAGTCTTTCATGCTTCATTAATTTATGACAGGAACAAATTATCCTTTTAAAAAGTCATTCGTTTGAGGGGAGAGGATAGGAAGAGAAGTAGAGAGGAAAAGAAGATGAGAGGGAGGGGATAGAGAAAAGGAGAAGAAGAAAGAGCAGGAGTAGAGCAAGAGGAGAGCAAGAGGAAAAACAAAAAGAGGGAGAGAACAGGTAGTGGATAAGGAAGAAAAGAAAATAGGGCAGGGATATAATTTACAAACTACTACAAAATATTATGCTGTCCCCACTAAGACTTAAAGAGAAGGTTGAGTTCTGGGAAGAGGTGAAAAATAATTTGTGAGCGTTATCATTCTTATTATGCAAGTGTGGAAGAACATCAGATAAGACATGTTCCCTGAAAAGCATGGCTCTTCAAATGCCTTCATATTCTAACTATGTCATGTTACATCGTAAAACTCGGGGGTAGGATTTTTACGCCACGTGTTCGTGTAGTCCTATATACATCTTTCTGTGTACAGTGTTTGTAACTTTAACAAGACTTGGCCAAATTTCTTATCACTTTGATGATTCCAGAACATTGCAATACACACAAATTCTTATATGCTAGATAATCAACCTTTTCAGGTCGATTCCACACCGTTTCTTTCACTATGCAATCGCATGACCAGAACTCAACTTCATCTTTAACATAGAAGAATAGCAAGTGCAGCTATATATAGAACTTCTTTAAAATACAATAAGAACCACCCTGATATGCAATATTAAGGTATCGATACAAGCAACAACAAAAATAATGAATTACTAGTAGTACATATTACTATTAGGACAACATTAGTCTAATGGATATCCAAGGTCAGGAGGAAAAAAAGTATTCTGGGAAAGGAACTGCCTATCAAGTCTCATTTTTGTATAGATTCCAAACATTTAGACAGAATCATATTTCCTTGTCTAGGTCTTTTAATGTATATACAATATTGTCTCTTTTGCATGTTCCCTCTAGTTTGCCAATCTCTCTTTGTTTGTCTCTCTGTCTGTCTCTCTCTCTCATTCCATCTCTCTGTAACCCCCCTCCCTCTTTACCTTCCTCCCTCCTTCTTTCCCTCCCTCCCTCCCCAATCTCTCCATCTCTCTCTTCCCCTGTATCTCTTTTTGTTTCTCTCTATCTCTTTCTTTTGTGTACACACTCACTTCAAGACCCTCTCTCTTTATTGGTGCCAAGTATGTAGCATACTCAATTCACTTCTTGCTCTCTCTCTCTCTCTCTCTCTCTCTCTCTATTGCTGATGGACCCGACATTCATGTACCTTGAGAACCCCTCTCTATATTTATCACCATGCTTCTACTTGCAATCCATCTCTCTCTCTTTCTCTCTCTCTCTTTCTTACACTCTCTCTCTCTCTGTCTCTCTTATCCTCCCTCTCTGTCTCTCTTACTCTCTCTTGCTGATGATGTCATACATGTCCCTTGAGAACCCCTCTCTATCACCATGCTTCTACTTGCAATTCATCTCTGTCTCTCTCTCGTCTTAATTCTCTCTCCCTCTCTCTCCCTCTCTTTCTCTCTCTATTGCTGATGATGTCATACACGTACATGTACCTTAAGTACCTCTCTCATTATTTATCCCCATGAATCTACGTGCAATCCATCTCTCTCTCTCTCTCTCTCTCTCTCACACACTCTCTCTCTCTCTTACCCCCTCTCTCTCCCTCTTACTCTCTTTCTCTCTCTTCTCTCTCTCTTTACTCTTTCTCTATCTCTTCTCTCTCTCACTCACTCGCTCTCTCCCTCCCTTGCTCATGGACACATGCATGTACCTTGAGAACCCCCTCTCTATATTTATCACCAAGCTTCTACTTGCAATCCATCTCTCTCTCTCTATCTCTATCTCTCTCTCTCTCTCTCTCTCTCTCTATCTCTCTCTCTCTATCTCTCTCTCTATCTCTCTCTATCTCTCTCTCTATCTCTCTCTCTCTCTATCTCTCTCTCTATATTGCTGATGGCCTCTCTTTATTTATCACTATGCTTCTACATTCAATCCATCTCTCTCTCTCTCTCTCTCTCTCTCTCTCTCTCTCTCCTATCGCGAGCCAGCAAGTTCATCAATAAACCCGGCTATAAATAACACCTCAAACACGAAGGGTAGCTCAACAGCCGATTCTCTCCGTCTTCCGTCGCTCTCTGCATTACACGGCGGGAGGCTTTCGCCTTCCTCTTTCTCGCCGGTCGCGGCTATTTTCGGCAGAATGCGATCTTTATTTAGCCACCGGTTGAAAGACGATGAGGCGAGCAAGTTTAAGTGGGCGTGGCGCTCTGATCATAATGAGAATTGCCTATAAATAGAACTTGATTAAATGGTGAAGAAAGGTCTCGCATTATATGGATTGTCGGGTCATAAAACTGCTATTTCCGTCACAAATACAAATAGGGTGCATTCTGAAATTAAAAGTAATGGTCTTTACAAGTCTTTATCAACACACATCTTAGTCCATCCTCCCTTAATACATGGAAGTTCATGTTTTATAAGAGAGCTGACAATATTGATACACTTCTCGGATAATCTGAGAGGACACTGAAATGCCAAGATGTTTCATTTTACCAAGCATGTTTTACTTTATTCAAAAGGCTCTAACACAGCAAGAGTTGAGAGAAATCCTGAATATTGTGACGAACAACAAATAAAGAGAAGCAAGCTACACCTTATTTGTCTTTGTAAATTGCTTACCATGCAATAAATAAGAAATGTTGAACCAGCACACTACAATGTATTATACATGTAAATGTAGTTTCCAGTTTGGATATTCATCATGCTATTATGTTCTTATCATTTCATTTCTTCTTTATTCTTGATTTTTTTTTCTATTTCCATAGAGCTTAGAGACTTAATTGTAATTTGCGCTATATAAAAACTGGGTATTATTATTATTAGTATTATTATTAATAAGAATATATCAGAACAATATTCACTCATCTTGATAACAACTACTTTTCAAGAAATCACCATAAGGCAATCTTTATAGCCTCGTGCATCACCTATTGAAATGTATGAATTTTAAAATGACATATCACAAAATCTGAACAAGAGTACTATGGGATATACAACAGGGCTTAGAAGTTACCCATGGTTTGATCTTTCCTGCTGTTTTACTGAAAAGCTCCAACACACTTACACACATGTATTCCACTGGTTGGCCTGAAAGCCTTCCTGTATTTATATTTCTTCGTCCATAATTGACTTTTATGAGAAAAACATCCTTTTTATGATGATTTATTTTCAACATTCATTTTGCAGGATTATGTGTGAATTTTGTATTTCATTATAATCAGAACTGCCATATAAAGTCATATAAAGAGAATCATTCCTTTTGCAAAGAATATTTCCAAATTAATTTTGCAGGATTCAATGAGAACTTCACCATTATCAGAAAGTGCTCTGAGACAAGACCAAATTATCCTGATAAAGCATATAAACCTTTTGATTGAACTCCGAAGAATAAACTGCTAGATTAGGGTCACATTACAACACCAAACCACAGATGCAAACAAAATATGTTTGGGTGTAACCAATACTCTGTAGCCTTGAAAAAAATAGCAAAACCACAGATTCAAACATATTACTGTTGGATGTAACCAATACTTTGTAACCTTGAAATAGTAAGTCGAGCTCAGAAAGAATAATGATGTAAGTATAAAACTAATTATTGGATATGGTCTAAAACCACAATTATCCCTTATCGCCACGGCAACAATAGTGAAGATGATGATGCCTAAGAAAGAGAGACTAAAAAACTGGATGCATGTATGAAAAACCTTAAAACTTCAAGCTCAGAAATTCATTGGACCACAATACATGAAGACATGAAGTCAATACTCAAATTGTTATTATAGCCCTCATTTTGAAAGTTCTATGTGATATTTTATCATTTTAGTAATTGGATCAAAGCGACTTGTAATCATGCATTATTGACCATTTGTTAAATGTGATCTTTTCCAAAATCCAACTTCAATATATGCAGAACCAAGATGAACAAAAGAAATCCACTTAAACCACTGAATTAGAGGATTTATTTGTAGCTTTTGAAAGCAAATTGCATAGCCCATGCTCCCCCTATCACACACGATGCTATCGCCAGACCAGTCCTCGACGGCATCATTACAGTCAGAGGAAGATAGCAACAGACATGACGGATAATTAAAGCGATGTTGACATTGCGGATGCCAATTTGAGCCGGGGCTATTTTGGTCGGAGCAGATAGCTTCCGCCGACTGATATTTCATCCCTGCTCTATCTATACCATCCTCTTCTTTTGTTTCCATACCTTCAATTAAAGGTCTGTAAGTTCTACTAGCATGCGGTTAGTTGTGAGGAGGTGTGATGGCTCAGTGGTATAGCAGTGGTCTCATAACCTGGAGGTTCTGGGTTCAAAACCAAGTCAATACGCTACAGCCCTTTAGTAAGGCATTAATCCTCATTACCAAGTCCCTCGGACAGGACTTAAAATCGTCGGTCCCCTGGCAGCTTACTTACAAGGATACAAGTGCTTTCTTAGCAGTCAGGTAAAATAAACCGGCAACCCAAGTTTGAGATCTGGTAAAGGACTGCGCTTCAAGGGAAGCTTGCTTGCGTCCAGAACATAAAATGCATAATTGTTGAAGAAGAAGAAAAAGAATAAAATTCATTACACAGAGCTACAAACATGTTGTTAGGATATGGAGCTGGTAAATAATTACTATCTTGATTTTCCTTTTTGATATGTCAAAAAAAGAAAATTTTAATTCACAAACATCACTGATTACTGGGCATCTTTTTGTGCCTCTCTAGTTTGCTAAGCTACCATAGGTTGGTTAGTACAATATAGTGAAATGGAGAGATGTGTAAGAAATGCATGATTGCTTAAAATCACTTTACAGTTATTAAGAATTATTCTCCAATCTTGTAATGTATAGACCTATGGAACTGAGAGATGAAAATGATTAACATATCCCTTCAAAATATCTATAGTTAGTTAACACTACCCTGCCCTAGTGGACTTTCTAGGGTGCGCCCTTTCCACATATGATTTTTAACAATTATGCATTCTGTATTCCGGACACGTCTTCTTGTGTTACTACATTTCTTTCGCTACCTTAGTGCAACACAATATCTTTTTTTTTTGATGGACCATTTCCAGTCTTGATTAACACTGGTATAGATTAATCTTGCACTTGAAACAATTAAATAAAATGTTGAAGCCTATGGTATATCTCTATCCCTTGAAAAGTACAATGTAGCACAGGAAGAGATAATTTGTGTGGCATATAAAGGGTTAATTCCTTTCGGGTTTTTAAAGAAATTTATAGAAATTTAGTCTTATTCTCACACTTAAATGTACTCTGTAAACTTGTTTTATTACGTACATACTTATCAGTATGTTGTTACTTGCATAATTCATTTTTTCTATTGTATATTTGTATACTGTATACTTTATATATGTCAATTTAATTTGTGGATATTTGAGTGGAAAAATAAATAAAATGCAAAATCCCCCCCCCCCCACCCCAAAAAAAAATCAAGTCAAATCAATGGTATCTTTAGAAGATATGAACACATTCCATAACTTAAACCACCTGATTACCGACCTCTCTCACTTCCACATGCTTAATCAGGAATCAACCATTTCCTGTAAGCGAAGGGGTCATGAAAATGGATGTTTTTGAGGATCCTTGGGGGTGTTTCACAAAGACTCGAATCCACTTTACGTTAGACTTAACTATGGCAGGCCATTCATGCCACTAGTTCCTCTAACCATTCCTGGCATTGTTTACTCAAGGGACGTACAAATCGTGGTCACAAATTTACAGAATATCCTTTTTTTGATAGTTCATTATTGTAGGAAAAATTATTATCTGAAGATCGTAATTGAGAAACCAATGGTGAGAGCAACCAGTGGCATGAATGGCCTGCCATATTTAAGACCAACTTAAAGTCAATCTTAGTCTTTGTGAGACACTCCCCGTGCCTGTTAGTACAATGCACCTGCAAGAAAAGACGTGTTCAGAATGTAAAATGTATAATTATTCAAAATCATAATTACATCACACAGAAAAATGATATCTTTAGAAGATATGAACACATTCCTCACGTTTAACCCCTTACTCACGGCCTCTCTCACTTCCACATGCTTAATCAGGAATCAACCATTTCCTGTATTAAAGCAAAGGGGACGTGAAAATGAATGTTTTCGAGTATCCTTGCCCTTTCTACTTATTCACTTCTATCTTTATACAAAATAAGGTTATTTATACATGTGGTTGTGCAAGGGTTGCAGAGTGGTTTTTGCAGGACTGTGAGGTATGGTAATAAAGGGGAAATGAAGTGTTGGAACACTGGATTAACAAGTCTCAGCATGCCCAACGTTTCCTTAACATTCCACCTGAGCAGTTTTGTGGTGATAAAATGGTTTTGTGGTTCTCTAAAAATACAAAATAAACTTGTTTGTCTTGCAGCAGGGTGAGATAAGAAGGTATGTGGGTGAAAGAGAGGCATGTAGATTAAATTTGTTTGGATAGAGAGTGGATGTACGAAACAATGGAAAAGGCTGAGAAAAGGAGTTTAGAAAAAGAAGTTGACACACTGCATGTACTATTGGTGAATAGAGTGTTTTGCTTTCACACTGTGAATACAAATACTCTTCCAGCATTCATAAGTTGAGTAAAGAATTAAAGGAAATTGCGATGCAATGCAGTCTTTCCTCTTTACATCATATAAACACAGGAAAACCTCCCTTCTATAGGCAAACCTGTCTACTAAAGCCACCCAAACGAAGCATACAAAACCTTGCCACTATAAACAGGTAGCCTTTCTAGACAGGTTCTACAACATGTAGTTCTTCTAGATACAGTTCATTAAAGACAAGTGGCTTTTATGGAGAGGTGGCTAAAGCAGGCTTGACTGTATATGCAAAATAGTGGTTTCAATATGTGATATTAATGCTATTGATACTGGTGGTGGTTATTTTACCTGACTGCTAAGAAAGCATAAGTGCTTGTTAGTAAGCAACCAGGCGGCCAACGGCTTTAGGTCCTCTCCGAGGGACCTGGTAATGAGGATTAATGCCTTACCAAAGGGTACTAGCGCATCAACTTGGTTTCGAACCCGGGTCACTGGATTACGAGACCATTGCTCTACCGACTGAGCTATCGTGCCTCCTCCACTGTATATATTTTTCTCTTTGTCCAAATACCAACATATGGCCTAACCTCACTCCATTTGCAAGTGAGATAGAAGTTACAAAACAAAAATATAAAGCCTATGTCATGTCTTCTTTGCAATAATGGAAGACAATATAATCTTGTTTCATTCTAAAGTGGATTAGAGGATTAAATGACATTATAGGACAAATGGAACGGTTTCATTCTGGGAATGAACACATGTAATCTCATTTAAAGGATTAAATGATAGAGTAACACCAGAGGTCTACGTTCTTTTCAACACGCGAACACAATAAATCTAATTTAATGTGTCAAATTATAGTGTTACAATAGTGTTCTGTTTTGTTGTTTTTTTCACTTGTGAACACAACTTTATCTCTCCACATTCATATGTGAAGAAGATTAAAATGACATTATAGTGCAGATGGCCTGTTTTTATTCCTAAATATGAACCCAACTCAATCACATTTCATACATAAGTGAACTAAAGGGTTGAATGAAATTATAATGCAATTGGACTGTTTTCTTCTCCATACACGAACACAGCATGATCTCCCACGTTCACAATTGGAGTACCGGTAAAAGGTTAAATGAAATTGTGAAGCTGAATGTGTGCTTTTCATGAATGAACTTAAGGTTTAAATAACATTTTCAAGCTATTGGACTGCTTTCTTTTCTGTACATGAACACAACGTAATCTTGTTTCATTTCATCATTCAACGGATGTGGGATGCAGTTCCCCTCGCTGAGGAATGCTTAAACCAAACAATAATTGATTTTACAAAGTAGGATATCTTGTGAAGGGTACTCATGGTTAAATCACTGTCAGAGTGCATCAGCAATACAGGAAATCTCTCACATACCACAAACACTTGAATTTCTTCAAACATTTGCTCAGGAATTTCTGATTTTAGACTGAAGTTCCTTAAGGAACTGGTCAAGTTATCTTCTTATATTGTGGAATATTAATAGCTTTATTTTAGTTATTTCTTTTCAAGAGTGTTTTCCACATTATCAAACAAACACATTGAATTCATTGATGGTTTGTTTGTTTTACATGACGGCTAAGAAAGCATGTGTATGCTTGTAATAAAGCACCTGGGTGACCAACAGCCTTAAGTCCTCTCTGAGTGGTTTTTACTTCTCTTTTTCAAAAATGCCTTCTTAATTTTTTTTAACAGTAAATGAGAAATTGCATCTATTTTTCTTTACCTGGTCTAATTGCAACATAATCCCTCCATAAGTGAATTTGAAGGAATCAAAACTAATTAAAACTTAAGATCTACAAGAGGCGTTGAATAACTTCATAGCCCGGCTGTATAGGAGCAGGTATTCGGTGACGTTATTGTGTCTTATGAATATTTCATCTTTTCCATTACAGGTGACAAGATTTAAGTTCAGCCACACCCCTACCTAGGTATAAGAGCAGCCGCTCAAATTGGAGTATCTGGGACTTTTTGAAAATGACTTTGTCAATGGATGTTGTTCAGCAGCGTGCAGTCATCTATTTCCAGGGGGTGTTTCACAAAGATCCAAAGTTGAACTTATCTCTAAGTTTGACTTAACAATTATGGACAGCCATGTGCAGCCTTATAATGAAATATATTCAAAAACAAAAATTCAAGTATTTTGACTTTTCATAAATTCCACATCAAGAACATGAAATCCCTGTTGGTAATAGAAAATTTGAATGATTTGAATCAACATTTTATGCCTTTTATTTTCATAGATGGCAGCGGCTTTCCATAATTGTTAAGTCCAAGTTAGAGATAAGTTTGACTTAGGATCTTTGTGAAACACCCCCCTGGTTCCCCAAAAGAAGAAGCTGAATAATATCCATGAGGAGCTGGTGGCAACATTAGGGGACAATGCTCTTGTCCACAACACGTATAGTAAGAAAAGGGCAGCTCTCTTCCAAGCTGGTCGGATGAGTGTGGATGACGACCCACGCAGTGATCGCTCATCCACCTCTACATGGAAATAGGACTGAGAAAGCTCACAAATCACATTCAATATTAACCAGGGACCCATTTCACAAAGCCTTTTTTCAATGCCAAATGACAAATATCAGTGACAAATCTGCTGATAACCAATCAGAAGCAAGGATTTCAGTAGCTTATAACAACAACTGTCATTTGTCACTGATGACAAGTTTTGTGAAACACCCCCCTGAACTCATTAAATATGTTGTCTTTAATTGGGAGAAAGCTGGATTAGCGAACAGACGCTGAGGGGATCCTTTAAGACCAGACACAGGGAAGAGGAGATTGATGCGCTGTTATTACTCGACCATCGGGGGCGCTAGTGACGTAAATACCAAAGGTCATATTCGACAAGTATTGTCGCTTTGCTTCAGGGAAGAAACAGAGAATCATATGAAGACCAGCCATCATGCCCAAGGATAGGGAAACAGAAATGATTGAAGACTGTCGGCTTGATTATGAAATCATTTTTCATTTCATTTCATTAATTGAAAAGCACAGTCATTTCCTGATTTAGATAAGCGATATCATTTGTTGAAGATCTTGATGAGAATAGTCAATATTGCCCACTGGAAGGACATGACATCTGAAAAGTGATGCTGGTCGTGGGAAGGTTAAGAACAAATAAAGATCTCCGTTGTTCAAATATTTGTGCATGGCCGATTTCGGTAATGATACAACATTCATTGTGTGAGCAAAGATGGTGGTAATTGATGATGGTTGTGTTGATTTTCATCATGATAATGATGATGGTAATGTTGGTGTTTTTGTTGTTGTTGTTGGTCGTGGTGGTAGTAGTGGGGTGGTGGTGGTGATGGTGGTGGTGGTAGTAGTGGGTGGTGGTGACGATGGTGATGGTGGTGGTGGTGGTGGTGGTGGTGGTGGTGATGGTGGTGGTGGTAGTAGTGGGGTGGTGGTGATGATGGTGGTGGTGGTGGTGGTGGTGGTGGTGGTGGTGATGGTGGTGGTAGTGGGGTGGTGGTGATGATGGTGGTGGTGGTGGTGGTGGTGGGGTGGTGGTAGTGGGGTGGTGGTGGTGATGGTGATGGTGGTGGTGGTGGTAGTGGGGTGATGGTGATGATGGTGGTGGTGGTGGTGGTGGTGGTGGTGGTGGTGGTAGTGATGGTGGTAGTTGTAGTAGTGGCGGAAGTGGTAGAATTAGTCAAGTTTGTAGGTGTTATATGAAAGTGATGTTAATGACAACATTCACAGAAAGAAACATCTATACCATTAAAACCATTTGACCAATCTTATCTCCCATATTCCATCTTCTACCAAAATATATGCACAAAACATTCAACAGATGAAGAAAAAAAAATCTTCTGTACTCATGAACGTACATGACAATGCAACAAACAAGTCCCTCAGCCACAATAAAAATTAAAAAATATCAGTATTCTAACCATGTTTAATCATGATGTAGGCCTTAATTATACCTCTATGTTTTTATAAGTGGAAACAAATTAAACCCGACCCCAAAATACAGACCAATATTTGCCTTATCGATTCGATTCTACCAGAATGTAACACATCATGAACAAACACCATTCTTAATGGTATGAAATTGGCAAATTATTGTACTAAATGGCTAGACATCATAAGCCATATGTATGACAATCCAGGTATTTCTGAGTAGAAACAAATTTAACCTACACATTAAACAGACAGCTTTTTGCCTTTATTGATACAATTCTTGCAGAATGTAACAAATCATGAACAAACACCATTCCTAATGGTATGAATTTGGCAAATTATTGTACTAAATGGCTACACATCAAAGCCATTAGCATTATGCTAATGTATGACAACGCCATTCGATGCTGTGTACACAATATGCAGGGCAGCGTTGCGTGTACTAAGCACCATACACGACTGCACCCATTGCTAGCTGCAGTACATCACTCTTACATCGCGAGCTGCATGTGATTTCAGTTACAAGTTAGTGGAGGGTGATCGGAGGCAACAGTCTGCAGGGGGTCGTGACTGAGCAACAGATGGCGCTGTGTATGATCAGCATCTGTCGACAAACAAAGCGCCATATGCTAGGGTATTTGACAGCAGGAGATGATGCTAAGGACCATTATGCATTAATGTATTCAGTGTTTGATATTAAAATTATATAGGCACACATGAGGACAGTGTATTATACTATAGAACATGCTTGAAAACTGTTGAAAATGAAGCGATTAATATTTACAGCAAGCATAAGAACATGTTCATGAATTTCGAGGATCGATGGGTCAATCTAAACAACATTGAGAGAACTAAGGATGACTATGATCCCGCCCCCCCCCCCCCCCACTCCGGGATCGGAATGACCGCATGCGTGTTACCAAAATGTCCGGTAAAGGGGTACTTTTCACGCACCAAAGTCCGGCTCGTACATACACAAAATTGACTTTACACACCGGACTTAGGGGGTGTTTTCAAAAGGAGGGAACATGCGTACCCTAAATAACACTGAGTTGGGGGGGGGGGGGGGGGCTTTTATCTTATATTTCCATCGATGCTTTCATCGTTAGAGAATATTTTTAATGACTTCACAAAAAAGTGGCAGCCCTTCGCTCCCTGTTGAATTTGTGCTTTTGTATCACTCCACTCCAGTCATTTAGGTTGACAAAATGTACAAAGCTCGCCATTGCATACATGTACATTCAGCTACCAAAAGAGGGCAGTCTTTAAAATTGACTACATACAACAGATTGAATCTCTTGTACAGCGTTGTCTTATTCAAAAAAATATGTACCAGTTAATAAACATCAGTAATCGGCTATTGCAAAGGGATAAGACTTGTATTGAGGTTGTACAACAGTTGGTCTACAGAGGGCACTTGACAACTAACACAGCTTGCTTTTATCAACTGATCTTAGATTTTCTCAAGACAACCCTGGAAAAGAGTAAAATGTGGGGTAATTGCGCTAGAAATACAAATAATGCTGTCAATAATATATTTTTGAAAGAAATTAAGCTATTCTGAAATGCATGATATGTGTTCACCAACAATAAAAGAGGATTTTGATATTTAGTAATGGTGTACAGTGTATATACAAAATAAATTTCAGTTATGATTTCATGTACACCTGTGATCTATATCACTGTGAATGAAGTATTTCAGTGGCAATGTAAAATGTTGTGTTTTTCAAGGATTACTGAAACTATCTGATTAATTTAGCATAGATTTCTCTTGTATTCCACTTTATAGTCCACTGTCAATTTCTGTCTCCTCAAAAAAGCTCCTCCAGATGTTCAAGATGTTTGGTGATATTTTGTCATTATATTATAATTCTTGTGATTCTATACCTCACATATTATCAACAACATAATGAAGCATTCAAGCAATCAATAGTGTTATCTTATAAAACAAGTATAATAAATAACTCATTTTCTCATTTCAAAGTAGGCCTAATTAAATCTCATTATTCTTTATAAAATAATAACTTCAAGAGTTTCTTCAAAGTTCAACCTCCCAACCTTTAGCTAAGGTAATCTTTGAAAACACAAAGAAACACACACTCCAATGACAAATATAAAAATAGAAAAAAACATCTTACTTTTTTTTTATTCCAAATTTCAAAAGAATCTACAATCATACAAATATAAAGAAAACAAAATGCTTTCATCCTGGAAAAACAAATGAAAAGCCCCTCTAACCTATAAAGAAATGACCATCATTACACAAATAGATAGAGAACACTGTGCCTTGCTTCATCTTAGGTTTCAAAGGAATGAAAAGCCCCTAAGAACTAGAAAGAAATACAACTATTTACCATCATTGGAAAAATAGATGAAGAACTGCTAGCAGTCTATTTCATCCTCTTATCCCTAAAATGGCCATACTACCAAAAGAAAATGAGAAATTACCATGATAATCCTAATGGATGGTGAATATCTTAGCTGTATTTCATCCCAGCTTTTAAAAGAATTGAAGAGACCCTAAGAAACGGTTGACGAATCCCAGGTAGGGTTGCCATGACGACAGGCCAAGTCATTATTGAATCACCTTTTCAGGTGCTGCTGCTGTTTTCTATCTTATGCTTCTTCAGCCTCTATCTTCCTGCAGATGTACAAACACATTTGGGTCCGCACAACCTTTAAATAGCTCGCAGTACGAGGGTCATTACTCGTAATCTCCCTAATGGTGTACTACCGACTTATTTGAGGATTTTCCAGAGTATTCTGATGCTCAATATTTGAAGAGTTTAATTCCAAAAGGAGCTAAATCCATTTCTGTAACTTCTGAGAAAAAAGACATTGTTAAATGCCAGATTTCATACAGGCGTCTATAGAAAGTGATATTAGAAGGTGCATTTTTTCATAATTGCTCCCAAAATTTAGGTAAATAATTTTGTTGAAAGACGGGAATTAAAGTGAACAATGTTCTGATATCAATAACTCAATTTTCATCAAAAGTGGATTTAGCTCCTTTTGGGATTAAGCTATTCATTTGTTCCTATACACTTCATCCCACCCAGGCACTGGTAGAGTGGTGATCCTCTAAAGATTTGAATAAATAATTTATTTATATGCAATAAAAATAATCTCTACGTGCCACACTGTTTCCAGTTCAAGACTAATCTTGTTCTGTGTCAAAGGGATTGTCTTGAAGTCAATCAAGACCAGATTTTGGTAGGTTTGCAAAGCTACTTGGGGCCTATATATTGAGTACTGTTTTGTGCAAAATTGCACGTGGGGCAAACTATAACCATGCACAGAGGCAAAAATGGAAAACAAAGTATTGAACACTACATGAATCCAGAATACCATTGTTATCATTTACAGTGAAAATATACAAGATGTGGTGAGCGATTTTCATCTGGAAAACTCTTTTTAGAAAAAAGGTTCTGTAGACTTTGGCTGCGTTCATGCTTAAATTTTGAAGGCAGAATGAGCGATCTGAAACGCTCATCGTAAACGCTCATCGTGATCGCAGTTCCACGATGTAGTGTTCATGCTTACTTCTCTGGCTCCTCCAGGCAATTCTCAGTGTGTGGCCTTAATTGGTCTTCCAGCTGGATTCGCAAACCTTCACTGTGCATGCTACGTAGACCCACTAGAGGTCAGTGCGTTGACCCCATTTAAACGCGTTTACAAATTGTAAACGCATCTTTTTGGGCGCGTTCATGCTTGAATTTGACGGCCAGAATCAGGCATCTGTTATGCGTTTAGTTTAAAACACGGTTGCGTCTTAGCTCACTTTTGTAGAATCACCGAAAAACGGCGATCACGATCGCCGATCGTAAACTCACAAAAAGATGCGTTTACAATTTGTAAACGCGTTTAAATGGGGTCAACGCACTGACCTCTAGTAGGTCTACGTAGCATGCGCACACAGGTTTGCGAATCCAGCTGAAGGCCACCCAAGGAGAATTGCCTGGAGAAGTGAGCATGAACACTGCACCGTGGAACTGCGATTACGATGAGCGTTTACGATGAGCGTTACAAATCGCTCATTCTGCCTTCAAAATCAAGCATGAACGCGCCCTATGTGAGTTTACGATCGGCGATCATGATCGCCGTTTTTCGGTGATTCTACAAAAGTGAGCTAAGACGCAACCGTGTTTTAAACTAAACGCGTAACAGATGCCTGATTCTGGCCGTCAAAATCAAGCATGAACGCGCCCATAGTTGTGGTAATAAAAAATATGTATTTGAGGAGATAAAATAATTTGCATAACTCATGCAAAGGGACAGTCCTGTACTACAAGTTAATCTAGTATTGAAACATGAAGTTTTCAAATATCAGTCATTTTCTCAATTTTCAGCAAAACATGTATAAAATTCAATATACCGGTACCGGTATATTTTTTTACTACATTATTTTACTTGTGAAAAAAGAGGCATAATAGGTTATGTACATGAACTGGGATATTTAAGCTGGATTCTTTCTAACAGTAACATTGTACAGAACTCCTTCCAACATTTTCTACCCTTGTCTTACAACGCAATTGATGTCATGAAAAGATTACAACAGTTCAATAAAATAAGAAATTTGAAAGTGTTGCAAAATAAGGTACAAATTAATAGAGATGACACAATGAAAATATGGTAAAAGTAAGTTCAATAGATGGAAGCATATCATTAAATAAAGACACAATGAATCATTGTGATGTGCACTTTAAGTAGTAGTACTAGTATTTATATCTGTAAACACAAACATACAATACAAGTATACATAAGTATGAATGAAATGGCTGGATAACCCATATTCAGCTGTGCCAGGCATGACACTACTGGTCTTCCATGGGGTCCAGAAAGCATTTACATATATATCAAAAATGACTTATGATTGCTTACTAAATTAAAGGATATAAAGAAACATACTAAATGAATGGTTTCAGTTTTTGTATGATTTTGGTTTTCTCTTCAATTTCATTCTTGCATATTACTCTAGAAGTGCTTCTTAAAACAAGGAACATATACAAATTATTTTTAAAAAAATTGTCTCAACTTACCAATAGCTCCCTCTACGGCAATGAAGCCGAGCTCCTTCTTGACGACCCGTGCTGTACATCATTTTTGCGTTAATCCAAAACAAAGTTTCCTGGATCCACCAAATCTCTGCATTACAACAGTCTCAAAAGGCATTTCACTTGGCACTTAGGTGTACATGTAGTTATAATACGGCTGAATCGCTTAGAAAACGTTGCTGAAGTCATAAAAAACGTCGCTGAAGTCATAGTAGACGATGGAAATGGTTGAGTTTATTCGCTACAAAAATATCTTCGTAAAAGAGCTGCGATCCAACAAATTAGAGAATGCATGTAGGTGTTCAACCAAAAAAATCTTACTGATATTGTTGATCCTGTGTGTGTCATGTGTCGTTAATTATGAGCGATGCCAATTTGAGCTATTAGGTAGAAGCATTACGGAGTTAACGAGTTGATGGCACTTTGTCAGGTTCCACGGGGCCTCTGAGAGATATGTTAGGAGTTCAGATTGCGAGGCTCTGTCTGTGTGCGTGAGTGAGTGAGAACTTAGTGACAATATGAGCTACTACATATCTTGTATACCAAAAACATGTGTAGTCCAGGGGGGTGTTTCACAAAGATTCTAAGTAGAACTTAACTTTAAGTTGGACTTAAAATTATGGACAGCCATTGGAGTCTTAAAATGAAATATATTCAAAAGCAGAAATTCAAGTATTTTAGACTTTTTATAAATTCAACATCCAGAACATGAAATTTCCTTGATGATAGACAATATGAATGATTTGAATAAACAATTAATGCCTTTCAAAATAACTTTTACAAAATATTTTCAAAGATGCTAATGGCTTTCCATAATTTTTAAGTCCAACTTAGTGTTAAGTTCTACTTAGGATCTTTGTGAAACACCCCCCAGATATAGAGACAAGAAAGAAAGAAAGACACACAGAGGAGACAAAAAGAATAGAGGGACAACATGTTTCAGAGCCAGAAGGCCGTTAACTATCTATTAAACTAAGCATATATAATGAGTCGACACCCTTCTGGGTCTTAAACAGACAAACAGAGCAGAAAATGAAATAGATAAAAAAAAAAGGAAAAATTGAATGTTTAGAGAAGAAATGAGAGATATACAGTGTGAGTCAAACAAAAGTTTAAACCTAGAAAATTGCTAATTATTTCAAAGATCGTCTATGAACAGTAAATTATTATACATCTCATGAAAGAGTGTTTTATCCCAAATCATTTGGTATCATTTTTGTGTGGTATGTGTTCACGCGCAAGTCGATTTTTGCACTCTCGCAAACAATGCCACCTGTTCATCCAAGCGTAAACACATACCACACAAAGATGATGCCAAATGATTAGGGATAAAACTCTCTTTCATAAATGTATAATAATTTACTGTTCATAGATAATTTTTAAAAGAATTAGCAATTTTCTAGGTGAAATTTTTTTATTGACTCACACGGTAGAAAAAGGGAGGTTTTTTTTACAGATAAAAGATATTCATCAAGTAACATATCATCCGTTTTGGGCAAGAAAGAGAGGAAGAGGCGGAGAGAGAGAGGGGGGCAGGATGGGAGGGGAGATAGAGAGAGAAAGAGGGAGAGACAGACAGGCAGGGAGAGAGAGAGACAGACAGACAGAGAGAGAGACAGACAGACAGAGACAGAGAGACAGACATACAGACAAAAGTAGTAAATCTACCAGGAGCTAGGCAGAGTGATCAGACCCAGCCAAAAGCACTAATACCATCTGGATAACATCCCACCTTAACTTAATAAACCTTGTGCTGCAGCCAAATTATCAGTATGAATGCAAAATATCTATCAGATGAAACCATAGACATCATGGTACATGTACATACATGTATATCCTCTCCAGCTACATAATTTACAGCCAGCCTCCCCGTCTTTCTCATCCCAAATATTCCCTTCTTATTTAACTACACATCTCCTTTCAGTACAAAATCAAATACAGCATTCCCTTACCCCTTCCTCCTAAGAGTATGCCCGATCTCCCCACCCCCCCCCCCCCTCCAAAAAAAAATATTTTGTTTATATTTCTATCCATAATACTCTTAGCTTTCTGTCATTTTTTCTACAACCAACCCTTCTTCTGTTCTTTTATTCGTTCACATCAGCTATTTTCCCCTTCTTTCTCTCGATATATTCATCCTCTTCTTCTGACACATTCCCTTCTCTCCCCATGCACCTCTCCTCTCCTCTTCTCCTTCTTCTATCACCCTCTTTCCCCTTTTACCAAGAGAACATCATTTTACCACAAAGACCTACCCATAGTTGCTCACAAAGTTATCCGAATTGGCATTTCTTCTACGTGAATGAGATATACTGAAACGCCTGAGCGTGGATTTTTCAGACTGAAAACATGGTTGAATGAGAATTCATTAGCAATGACGTTTTATGTCATGAGGTTTCTTTCCTGTGTGCGAACATACTTGCAATACACCACATAAACATGGATTCCAACCACTGAAAACATGGATGATTGTAAAGTTATTTCCAATGACGTTTCATGTCATGACGCTTCTTTCCTCTGTGTGAACTTGAACAGGCTTGAAATACACCACACAAACATGGATTCCAACCACTGAAAACAAGGATGATTGCAAAAACGTTTCATGACATCACGTTTCTCTCCCGTTTGTGAACAGGTTTGAAATACACCACATAGAAATAGATTCCAACCAATTTAAGACATGGTTGATCACAAAGTTACTCGCCTTCGTCGGTTTTTAGAAACAGGCGGTAAGAGATTCCTCGCTTATCCAATTACCTCGTGCGTCGGTTCTTCAAGTTTCAGCTCATCCCGGACTATTTGAATTTAATTTGAATTCTTAGCACTCCTGACAGGCGACTCATTATGCAACAGGGGTGATAACAGAGATGTCACTTGGAGTGAGGAAAACATTAAACATGAGCTTCACAGATCACACTGCAAATTCAGGCTTGATCGTCGATGTTTATTTTACCAAAGTGCTAAGAATTAAGAAATAATGCACTTTATGTAGATGGATCAGTTAAATGCACTAGGAAACCTACATTTGTTAGTAGTTTCCTTTTGGAATACTATGTTAAAAATAATAGCTTCAAATTTTACATCTGTAAAAGAAATTTCTTGATTAAATACACTCTCAAATCAATAGTTTATATACTTGTAGAGGGCATGAATTGCCCCTTCCACCCTGCCCTTCCCTCTCATCCCCCCCCCCCCCCCTCCCTTCCCTCCCCCCACAAAAGAAAATCAGACATTTTTATGGAAAAGAATTAAATATCACAACGGAATGGATATTGAAGTCAAAGCCAGCAATGGGGAGGCAATTCCGAGGCAACACTTCTATTTTTCAAGTCGGTGCTTGGGATAAAAAATAACATTATAACCATATCAAATTGCAGTATTCTTTCTGCAAATCAATTCTGAAAAGCTTTTACAATGAACAAATATGAATATAAACTTTAATTGTTTTCCATAATATCCTTTTAATGACCAATGCTACCTAGCTTACAGAAGAAAGAGAGAAAAGAAACTTGTATCCTTTTTTCGGTCCTGATCCTTGGAATAATCCCCCCCCCCCCTCCCTGAAGAAGAGGAAGGCCTTTAATTTTTTCAATTTCCGAGGAGGAAAAACAAGCTATTAAAGCACAAACTCGAGGCTCCTATGGGCAATTTATTCTGACCCATATATGTCTTCATCACAATCACATGATTTCTGCAGCGATATGTATCGAGTATCACTTAAGAAGGAGTGCAGACTTGTCAATATTATACAGTGATCTTTATTTTTTCTGACATGTCAACATGACACTGTAGAAACAGTACTATTAACACTTTTACTTGTCGTTCTCTATAAAAATTCTTGAATATGATGATAACATCTTATCTTTATCCAATCTACATGATTAAGCGAATTTTATATGAAGATGTGTAGACTTGTCAATGTACAGTGATTTTAATTCGTTTTCTGATTTATGAACATGAATAACCAGGGAACTTTTGGAAGAGTAATACTAGCACTTTCACCTATTGAATTCCATAAAACTTCTTAAATATAATGATAAAATCTTATCTTTATTCTAACAATGTGAATGATATGATTCAGCACTTTTACATGTATAAACATTGTGGCACTTCAAATCCTTGAGACAATATGCTTTTTTTGAGAGAGAAAAAGTTTATATAATCTCACACCCTTATGGATCAATCTGTCTCTTTAGAATAATCAATAAAGTTTTGGAAAGATAAACTTGTCACAATCATTTCACGAAAGAGTCAAGAAAAATGTATTCCAACTTTCTAGGCAAAAGTGTATTTTCACTATCGATCTTTCGCTGCATAACTCTATATTCTAGGAGTATGTAAATCACTGTTACATCCGCCATATGTTTACATTGCAACCCTTCATGTATGACATACTGCATGAACCAATAAAAGGTATTGGTATGACAAAAATTTGACTCTGCACGTCTTCATAATAAAGTTACTGTTAAACACATCAAAGTGTATTTGTGTAGATTTTTTAGACCTAATAAAATCAATTCTTGATCTTTTATCCCCACCTCTTTCCTCTTTTTGGCCAGCCTGAATTTTGGGTTATTTGATATTTATGTTTTGAAATTAAACTAAAAGACAATCTGATGATGTCTATAATGAGATAATAAAAATCATGAATATGATGCAATTCTAACTTGTTATACACCGAGGTGTATAGTACAAATCAAGTGCACTACAGTTTGTGTTGACTTTGTTCCCATACCATTTCTATGGACAGGAAAATTATCAAATAACATTAAATATGTCCTCCTCCTCATTTTCGAAAGAACCTGACAAAAAACCAGGAAAGAATTGCACCTGGCCGATTGCAGTTGCTAATAGATACATGTAAATGTTTATTCTTATATGTTATTTGATACATTGGTATTAAAGAAAAGGTTGAGTTCTGGAAATTAAGAGGTGAAAAATAATTTGTGAGCATTATCATTGCATTATGCAAGTGTGGAAGTTTGTCAGATAAAAAATGTTCCCTGAAAAGCATGGCTCTTCAAATGCCTTATTACTCTACATATGGCATGTAACATCATACAAATCAGGACAGATTTGTATGCAACATATGTTCCTGTAGTCCCATATATACATCTTTCTGTGTACATTGCTGAACTTTACCAAGACTGGGTCAAATTTCTTATCATTCTGATGATTCCAGAACCTTGCGGTACACACCAAAACATATAATCAACCTTTTCTGATTGATTTCACAAGGTTTTTTCCACAATGCAATCCATGACCAGAACTCATCTTTATCTTTAAAGAGTCTTGTTTAATGAGGGTGTTTTTTCTTACACCCCCACACAATAACCTTGCTACAACTGTATTAATAAAACATCTTATTACAGTACAGCATACGGCATGTTTTTATAGGATTTCAAATAGCGTTCATTAGTTCCAGACTTTTCCAGACTTTTCCATCATTTAGCAGAGCCCCATGTTTTTCTGAGGTTTCCTTTCTTTTATTTCAGATGAAAAATAGGCCTGAAAAATAGAAAACTGATGTTTGTTCTGACGATAAGACTTTCCTATATTTCATATAGTGTCAACATGTTTTTTGCATATCACAGTTAGCTTTATTTCAAACGTGTATAGTTCCAGACATATGCTGGCCATTACGGGGTAATTCACTTCATTTCGCTGTTGTTTTGACGTCTTTAAAGAGAAGGTTGAGCTCTGGGAAGAGGTGAAAAATAATTTGTGAGCGTTATCATTCTTATTATGCAAGTGTGGAAGAACATCAGATAACACATTTTCCCTGAAAAGCATGGCTCTTCAAATACCTTTATATTCTAAATATGTCATGTAACATCGTAAAACTCGGGGGGGGGGGGGGAGGATTTTTACGCCAAGTGTTCGTGTAGTCCCATATACATCTTTCTGTGTACAGTGTTTGTAACTTCACCAAGACGTGGCCAAATTTCTTATCATTTTGATGATTCCAGAACCTTGCAATACACACAAATTCTTATATGCTAGATGATCAACCTTTTCTGGTCGATTCCACACCGTTTCTTTCACAATGCAATCGCATGACCAGAACTCAACTTCATCTTTAAGCCAGGGAGAGGGTCTGGGTTTGTTCTGTAGGGCAGTCGCATGACTATTTAAGTGGAGAGAAAGGATGTTGTTTTGTTCAACGTGCAATTTCAAGAATGGATTTAATCTTGAATTAGAAATATGTTTAAAGAAAGCAAGCAATTAAATACTCACTTGTCGTTGTTTAGGTGTTTGATATTGTTGTTTTGGTTTTTTGAGGGGAAGGGTCCTAATTTATAAAGCAATTGCAATCAATAACAGTAAAGTGTAAGAAAATGTGTTGTTTTCATACAATATGCATTTCTAAAAAACAGTCTTAATCCTAAGTTGTCTTAGAATTATTCTCTATTGGACTAATATGATTTGAATAATAAAATTAACGAATGGGAAATGAGTAAATCATCTTTTCAGAGCCAGAAGGTCATTAAGTCTTTATTAAAGTTTAAATGTTAATGTCCTTTTGGTTCCAACCAAACACAATACTCTCTCCTGCATCAAGATCCATTTTTCCTATCATTTTGTTTCGAAAACGAAATTAACCTGTTGACTACTGAAATTCTCTTCTTCCCATAGGCTTCATACAGGGAACACTTGGTTCCAAGAGGCAATGGGATCATAGCAAGAGAGAGTTAAAATCATAGGATATCGTCCCTATTTTCATGAAGTGATGGTAGTGAGGGAAATCGTCACGCAAAGTGAATGCAATTTTTTTTTCACTACCGTCACTTCGTGAAAACAGCGACGATATGTGAATAAGAATGCAGTATGGATTCCCCTGGGGGGTGTTTCACAAAACTTGTCATCAGTGACAAATGACAGTTTTTGTTATAAGCTACTGAAATCCTTGCTTCTGATTGGTTATCAGCAGATTTGTCACTGGTTTTTGTCATTTATCATTGAAAAAAGGCTTTGTGAAACAGGCCCCAGGTCTTACCCATTTCAATATTGTTTTCTTACAAGAATAAGATTTAACAAGATAACAATTTATTTCTTACTCTTAGCAGAAAAAATAGCCTCAGCACATGCATCCAGGTTTTATCTGATCTAAAGTCCACTTTCTCTATTTCTAATTACATACTTTCTCACAAAGAAGACGGTATTCATTGCAGGCATAAATCGGACGATGACGCTCAAACATATCTTTTCAATCTCTACATCACACCAAAGCTCTAAATACTCCTACCCCGGGAGCTAGTCAAACGGAAATCAGATTTTATGACAATAAATGTTGTTGTGGATGATCTATGTTTTAAGTCAATATTAAATGTATGTCGAAATCACCAAGCTGCATCTTGTAGTGTTTGTTACCATAAACAGTGTTGTTTTAATCTTTGTTTTCAATACATGTAATTGATAAAGAAACAATGATAACGTTGGCCCTCAGCACCCTTCGCATAACAAAATAAAATCATGAAACAAAATGAGCAGGGCAAATTTCTAACACTACATGCAACTATTATTGTTCCCCTAAATCGATCTATTCAATTCTTTTATATATATTTGAAATCTAATAATTAATATCATAACTAGAAAAAATAAAGAGCACTTAAATAGAAATTGCATTAGAAAAAACAAAAGTGACCTATTTTCAACATACATTAATTCACTAATATTACTGGACTCAACATTACAAAGGAGCATTCCACAGTTAAAATTCCTCACTCTATTTACATGCAGAACACACTGCCTCTTTAAATGTTGATTTACAGTCAACCTTTCATAGTTCAAATTTTGGGCAAGATGAAAAGATATTAAAAATTCAACATGCAAAATTGTCCTTTCAGATGATAACAAGGTGCGTTTCTAAAAACCAGACATATTTAACTATCCAGAGAATTTCTGGAGTTGGCTCGCGGGCCCCTAAGGTGACCATATTTTGACAGTGATGAATGGGGAGAGCTGAGGGGTAGAGCAGAGGGAGACGGCACAGTACAAGGCCTGCCATACGTCAAGAGGCCTGTTTCCATCAGCTCAAGATTGCCAAATAGCCCGCTATTTCTGATTTGGGAGATAATCCCGAAGTTACAAATCGCGTCTTCATCAGCTCGAGACTTGACCTCGAAACTTGAAACTCAAGCTCGAGAAATTAACTCGAGATATTTTGCTCAGCGTTTGCGCATAGTGCCAGTCTTCGGCTAGTGAAAATGCACTGGACAAATAGCAGGATATCTTGCAAACTAGCCCAAGATATCTTGGGATTGATCATCTTGACCAAATATCCCGCTAATTGCAACTTTTGGCTGATGAAGACGCAAATTCACTGGATAATTTGCAATCGGGATAGTTCAAATGGCGGATTATTTGGCAATCTCGAGCTGATGAAAACAGGCCTCATTGCTATAGACTGTCCCATTATTCAAAAGACCCAGATTTGTAGTTTAATGTTCTGGTTTCGGTTACATTTTCATTGGTAGGCCGGAGATAGTTTGCAGGCACATACCTTTATCGGCCGTTAAGCGTAACAGTGTCTGCACGGTGAGACTATATTAGGCTCTATAGTGCTTTAGCTGCTCTGAACACAGCCAGAAACCAACAGATTTAGGCTCTGCTCAAAGCTTTGGTAATTGTAGTAAAATGTCAAATTAGAAACTATGCTTTGCGTGCCTCAATGCTACACTAGCTTATATAGAGACCCATATTTATAGTTTGATATTATGGTTTCTGTTACATTTTCATTGGTAGGCCGGAGGTGCAAGAGGTTGGCTGATTGGGGTGGGGGTGTTTCTATTTGAAAGGGCACCATGATAACAAAAAAAAAAGGCATTGATTAAAATGATTAAGTGATTAATGACTGTAACTTTCAGCCCACATGACATAACATTGACTAAATTCATTTTCCGTAAGGTTCGTTTACATAATTAATGAGATATAAAAGCTGATTTTGAACCTTTTTTCTTTTCATTTCCAGTGTTTTGACAAAAACAAATGGCCCTTTGAGTGAATTGAGAGCAGCATTTTTACCCCAAAGGTTTTGTACTGTAAACTAAAGACATATCAAGTGGACATGACACCATTTCAAGAGTAACTTGTGTGTGAGAGGGGGGGGGGGGGGGGAGCTTAAATGTTTTGACACTTCTACACTTTGTTTACCCTTTTATTTTGAGAGACATATGCTGATTGCCTAATATAAAGAAATCATTTTGCACCTACATATATGCAGTTTCATACCGTATATAGCTACTCTAACTCTAAAGAGCTATTCATAAGTTTATTTGTAAATTGTAATTTGCAAGCGCAAAAACAAAATCCGTAAAGTGAGCAAAATAAGAAAACAGATTTACAGATCCCCATGGGAGTAACACAATCTGATTTCAATAATTTGGGATGGATTGAGAGAGCTAGAGAGTGGTTAATTGGTTCCTTTCACTGTGTTTGGCCAGGAAGGGTTCCATGGTTAAGGCGAGGAGAGAGTGATGCTATTACTGGAGGCAGGGGTGAAGCAAAACAAGAGGGATATTTACACATAATGACAGATGGGGGCAAGATAGTGTATGTGTGAGGTTCAAGCGCGTAGCCAGGATTATATTTTAGGGGGGGGGGGTGGTAGTGAGCACGCAAAGCGCACTCCCTAGGGGGGTGGTTGCAGGGAAGGGGGAGTTTCCCCACACGGAGGCTTTGTTGTTTCGTTAAATTATTAGAGAAAGAAGACGTCTCGTTGTACCGTTCTCGACTCTTCTTCCTAATTTCTTCTCTCTCTCTTTTTTTTTTTTGGGGGGGGGGGGGAGGCGACCACCCCCACTGCACCCCTGGCTATGCGTCTGGTGAGATTTGGGATAAGATGAGATGAGATGAGATGAGAGAGAGAGAGAGAGAAAGAGAGAGAATGATGGAGGAAGAGAGAGAGGGAGAGAGAGAGAGAGAGAGAGAGAGAGAGAAAGAGAAAGAGAAAGACAGAGAAAGAGAGAGAAGAGAGAGAGATGGAGAGGGAGAAAAATTGAGAGAGGAAGAGAGGGGGAGAAAGTGAGAAACAGAGAAAGGGAGAGAAAGAGAAAGAAAAGGAGAGAGAGAGAGAGAGAGAGAGAGGTGGACAGAGGGTATGAGGACGAACAAAATGGACATCTTTTCTTTTGGGGGGATAGGGGGTCGTAACCCAAAACCCCTAGTCTAAATGTCGTACAAATTGACTTATTATCTTATAACTCAAACCAATATGCACAAGACATAAGAAAGTCTTATCTGTTGCTGTCTTCAAAATTTTGTTGAAGATGCACCTATTTTCAAGAGCTTTTAAATAGTTTGGAGTTGTGAGACTGTAAAGTAGCACTGTTGGGAGTTTCATTTTCATCACAGCGCAGTACAGTTACAAGCATATTACATTTACAGTATATATCTATGTAGAAGCTGCGCTATGCAAATTGATCTAATTATTAATTATTAATAAAAGAAAAAACAGAAACTCAATAAAGAATCGGGGTCTTGGTCTTGTCTGAACGTTGCATCTATGCAAATCATATGATCGTTTATAAGTGTGCATTAATCATTGGCTGGCTGTCATTGTCAACATTGTTAAACAACGTTTATTTAATATATACAACATTTCTTTCTATGGCGTTTCTTCATACAACGTTTATTCATACACCGTTTCTTTATGCAACGTTTCTTTATGCAACGTTTCTTTCTGCAACGTTTCTTTATACAACGTTTCTTTATACAACGTTTCTTTATACAACGTTTCTTTATACAACGTTTCTTTATACAACGTTTCTTTATACAGCGTGTCTTGATAAAGCTTTTCTTTATACATTTTTTTATACAACATTTCTTTATGCAACATTTCTTTAAACAGCATTTTTTTATGCAACGTTTCTTTATATAACGTTTCGTTATGCCACATTTCTTAAACCATGTTTCTTTAAACCACGTTTCTTTATACATCATTTCTTTAAACAACATTTCTTTAAACATCATTTCTTTACACGTTTCCTTGAGTAACCTGAACAGGCTATCGATTTCATTCTTCTAAAAACCTTTTTGAAGTATATATGTACCACAACCTGGCCTAGATAATGCCAACTCCATCCTCCTACGATGCCTCATCATATAGTTATTCAAGAGTAAGGTTTTGCCACTACTCATCTACAGAATATTGGCAGAGGTTGTGTAAATGAGTACTGAAACTACAAATTTTCACATTTTATCACAAGTGCAAACAAGAAGGCAGCGTGTCGCTGCATAACCATTCAAAATTTGTGATCAAATTCAAACGCAGGGGTACTTTATACTTTTTTTCTTACTCTCCAAGTGAATGCTTATGTCGCTGTGTTTACAATTCAAGATTAATGGTAGTCTATCCATCATGTAATTAAGTTTGTAATGAGTTCTTCTATCTTTCAACTTCACTATCAAAGAAATCAAGATTTTAGTAAATCATATCACGTTCTTTAATATTGATTTTAAGACTTTGTATACAAATTATGAAATATAATTTATGACATATCATACCCAACTTTTAAACAATACACACATTTAAAAAATCCTTAATCAAAAATAAAAATATAAACACAAGAAATCAAGTATTATACGGTTAAACCTTTCTTAGGAGCCACCTCTATATAAAGACCACCTGTCTATAGAGGTCACTTTCTTTTTCCTCTCTCTCTCTCTCTCTCGGAGCAACCACGTATTGTGGAACCTGTCTAGAAAGGCCACCTGTCTAGAGTGGTAGCCTTCTGTGTTTCCCTTGGGTGTATGGCCTAATTAAGAGACAGCATTGACTGTATGTTCAAACCAATATTCCAGTTCATTTATCATTTTTGTATGGCACCAACTTCAGCCAAAGTCTCCAAATACGAGCTACTCTACTCTCTTAAAACCACTATAAATAATTAATGGGTTTCTCAGTTTCTACTTTTGAAACCACAATCAAAACCGTAATCTCAAACCACCTACCTCACTCCAGTATATCCCTTCTAATTAATGCCTGAACAATAATTTCTATGAATAAATTCTTATATTCCTCATCACAACACATGAAAAACTTACATAGTTCTGTTTTTAAAATGTTCATATCAGGTCTCTATAGCCTATATCTGACTGAAATTAAACACTGTATAATGGTAGAATTGCTTTTTGAAATAAACTGTGTCAAAGCAACATTACAAAACTGTTAAAGGTAAAGACCAGTATTGGAAACGCCCCAATTTCAAAAAAAGGAAATGGAAGCTCTCATTACCAATCATATGAAAGAATATGTTTTGACTAATACATGATGATACAATATTTGCCGGGAAACCTCCTACTAATTCATATATTTGGTAAATTTGTTTCTCTCATGGTCTGTGAGAGATATAGGGTAGTCCAATATACATCTTTCTGTGTATAGTGCTTCTAACTTTACGAAGAATGTGCCAAATTTCTTATCATTTTGATGATTCCAGAACCTTGCAGATGCTAGATGCTAGATGATCAACCTTTTCTGATCGATTCCACAACGTTTCTTTCACAATGCAATCGCATGACCATAACTGGTCTTTACCTTTAACATTACAAAAAAGTAAAATAGACTTAGAGTCAAGAGTGTTATATGAGGTTTGTACTTCAAGAACCATCAGAATAATAGCAAAGTGAGAGAAAGTTGCTGAATGTCACATTATCATGATAATGAAAATGAATTACGATGAAAAGCAAGGAACTAAAATATTAGACTACATAATTACATGGCACAAAAGGATAAGCTACTAAACATCAAAAGCAATCATTCTCATTTAATATTGCTATCTGATTTGTTTCCCTCCCATTAAAACATAAAAATGAATTTATGATGATAATAATGATAGATAAGATTTGCAAGGCGCCTAATCCACTTGAATCAAGTGCCCAAGGCACACATGCTACATGTAGTTCATAATTTCTTAATTTCTCCCAACTTTCTCTTTCAAGATAAACTTGAGTTCTGGTTATGCGATTGCACGGAAAAGGAACTGTGTAGAAGTGAGTGGAAAAAGTTGATCATGAAGTAGATAAGTATTGGTTTATAACATGAGGTTTCGGGATCATCAAAATCATAAGAAGGTGGCCCTGACTTGCTAAAAGTCATGTGCATTGTACCAAGAAATATATGTATACAGGACTACACAAAGATGTGGCTTGACGGTTGTGGAGTCCACAATACATCTACTTGTCATATCTATTTACTATGAGGGCATTTTAAGGGTCATCATTTTCAGGGGACGATTTCTCTATAATACTCTTCCACATTAATTTAAAAAAGCATGAGAACAAAACTCACAAGATATTTTTTACCTTTCCCAAAGCTTGATCTTCTCTTTAAGCTAATAATCACAACTAAAAAGGGCGGGGAATACCAAACCTCCAAACGTAATCGATTCCAAAACTCTGCACAACAACTCTCCCTATTTCCTTTCTTTTCTGTGTTGCCAACTTGCATCTGTCTTCTCGCCTCGTTTCCCCGTCGCTCATGCCAACCCCCGTTTGCTTCGACACATTAATATCCCATCAGGATCAATCGCAGACCTTTTGTACAAAGACAGATTCATAAAATATTCACGCTCGCACTGATAGGGGGATGAAAGAGCTGCCGCACTGGAATTAATGTTGTCACAAGTCATGCATGATAATGGTAGTTCGCAAATCAAAAACCTCTTTCGAGAGAAATATTATACACATGTCGACGGAGTACGTTTCCTCATGAAATATTTCTCCAGAAAAATTAGACTTTTATGGTTCTATATCATGATTATCTATTTATGAAAACAGTTGAGTTGAGGACAGAGTCATGATGAAATTATGGTGAAACCTATATTAAGATCATTCAATGGAGACAAGAAAAGTTATCTTTATAGGCATAGGTCCTTTTCTAATGTACAGGTTCTTTTAGTACATGTTTCAATGAGAAACCACCTTCAAGGGAAACCAATCATGTGGTGTTTATAGACAGGTAGTCTTTCTATACAAGTAGTCCCTAAATCAGGTTTGAAACTATTACCCCATTCAGAACCACATATATTATTCACTTTCTAATCATACAAAGTAATTATCTACATGCCTAATAGCGATTTCTTTTTTCTTTGAAAACAGTACATTTTTGCGATCAGCACAGCATTGTTTATATTCATAATCGTAAATATAATTTCATCTATCCTTTAAAATTTCTTCTAATGAATTCAAAAGAATCTTTGCTATGAATGACTATCAAAGGAAATGTGCTGGTACACATACTGTATTGTAAATACTCTACTGCCAACAAAATTATACAGAAGATAACACATTCCAATTTCTCTAAAAACTGTTATACTTGTCTGTTTTAAAAATCCAATTTTTTTTCCTTTGTTTCTCAAAACTACCTGTATGAAGGGTGTACATACAGGAGTTTAGGTTTACAAATCTGACATTTGAGTTGGCCAAATATATTCTCTCCAGGAAAGATACAGATTCTTGTCCTTGTTTTATTATCATGAATACGTTTACATCGTTCCTCCAGAAATCCATACACTTTTTTTCAAAGTCTTTCATGGTTCACCTCAATCTATCACGTTCTAAAAAGAAAAATATTTAGCCCCAAAATCAAAAGATGGAGGTGTGCTAATACAGTCTCTAAGTTTCAGAAGTTGTAAACTATTTGTATTCATAAATTCATACAACCAGTACGCTTCAAAGGCAGATTACATTGCCCTATATAATCTCATGGAGTGTGGTTTCTTTCTTCTCCTGAAATTGGAGATTTTGAGTAGAAAGTAAAATCAAGCATTACAAAAACGTGATGTCCTTTTTAAAAGGTCAAGTGTGGAAATATTTTATCCCCTTTGTGGCAAGAAATCCAAATATCATAATTCTTTCAAGCTGATCCTCAAACTATATACTGTTATCATTTTATGAGTAATTCAACATTTTGAGTTACTTTCCCAGTGTCAGTGTTATATAGATGAAAAAAATTCAAATGGGCTACCATGGTGAAATATTAATAAATAATAAAATCAATAAAAACAAATAATAGTAATATTCTTTGACTTTTTGAAAATCATTCCACATTTTTTTTTTTTTGCTCAATAAAGTTTGATTCAGAGCCAATAAAAAGGCCAGATATTTCTGCACACACTGCATCCCTTTTTGTTTAATAACTTTATTACATTTGATGTCAGGAATTAAACAAATTAAAAAAAACAAGTCTTTAAATTGGCAATACATTGAGGGATTCAAAATCATTGTTTTTCAATCAAAATTTGCAATTTGTTCAAGTTTCCTCTCACCCTTTACATTTTATTCTAACAATGTATCAATAAAAGAAAATCATTGTTGCCAATTTGAAGGACAATATGTGATCAATTTAGCCCTAAAAATACATCCTGTCTTGAAAGGGTTAATATAGAGCTAAGACCCTTCTAGTTTAAAACAGAAAATATCAAAATGAATAATACAAACTGAGAAACGCTGCCCTTAACACGAACAGCAGCAAGGCTAATGGCATATGGGTGGCTATAAAATATGGACCAGAACCCATTAAATCTATTAAGCACTGCCAGGAAAAACTGAAAAAGACATAAATAACCAAAGTAGATGATCTGTTCATATTTCATGAGGCATTGATTTATCAAGTACGAAAGGTAAAGAAATGATGGCAAATGAGACGATTTCTCTATTTCATAATATTTTGAAGGTTTCATAATTTGCTGTAATTGTGCTGCTCTACACTTCTTGTAATAAATAAAGAGAAATTTCTTCCACGTCAAAAAATTATAACTTCAAACACGATCACAACTATTTTCATAATAATTATATCGTCAAGGGCAGGTTCAATACAATATTATATGCCTTAGAAATCATGTTCTTATTATACACATGGAATACCCTATTGTCTCGTTTACCAAATTCAATCGGTGAAGCACAAAGCTCTCGAAATTGCCCTAAATCGTTTTTTTTTTCCAAAGAGGCTGCAATCATGTTTTCAAGACAATTAATTAATGCCTCTCAAAACTAAATATCTGAAGCATCTTTCCACTAGACAAACATGATATTTGCAGGTTTCAATGTAGGGTGGCGTGGTCTGACATTGCTCTGAAAATCAGTGCAGCAGTTTTTATTTCATCCAAGGTACAGGGTCATCCTGGTCATTTTCACATGCATAAAATATTTGTTTAGCTATTTTCTCTATATTGTTATGGTACCTGTGTATATTGGTATTTCCTAGAAAACTAGACTATTATACTTCTTTTTCTTTTGGAAATTTTTTTTTAAATTCTTGGGCGAAGGAACTAGAACAAATGACAAATGTAAAATATATTCAGAGTTGAAAAAAAGTATTAAAAAACACATTTTCTATGCCGTTTTCCCACTCTCTTTTTTTACTAGTTTTAATTTGACTAGGTCAGTGTTGGGGTTAAAATTGGGTTTCAGGTTAGGTTAAGGTTTAGGGTTAGGTTTATGGATAGGTATAGTTTTGGGTCCAGGGCTGAAGTTAGGAGTTTTGTTTGTGTGTGAAACAGACCAAGGAGCAAATGTCACAGGAACAAGTGTGAACAGCCCTTGTAGTTTAACATGCTATGTATGAACAAGGCCTTAAGGTTAGCCATTTCAGAGCAACAGCCCTTTTAGAAGGTAAAAAGGCGTATAAGCCATCATCAATAACAATGATAATGTCTCAGTATTAGGTATGAAATGAACGAGCTAATTGCTTAAGTACCTCATCAGAGTAATGGGTGTACAGATTTACGAGGCTTTCTGAGAGATGGGCTGAGATAGTGTGGTTAGCCTACCTTCAAGGCAAAATATTTCAATTGAGAGTGGTGGTTATTTTTACCTGACTGCTAAGAAAGCATAAATGCTTGTAAGTAAGCAACCACAGAACCGACGGGACCTGGTAATGAGGATTAATGCTTTACCAAAGGGCACCAGCCCCTCGACTTGGTTTCGAACCCGGGTCACCGGCTTACGAGACCACTGCTCTATGGACTGAGCTATCGCGCCATCTCCGTCTCAAATATACCATCATTTCTAGACTTGAGTACAGTTAGGTGAATTTGCAAGCACAGACTACAATATGACACTTTACCACAATTCCTAAAGCCTTGAATAGAGCCTAAATCTGATAGTTTCTGGTGTAGCAGCTTCAGTACAGAGCCTATGATAGTCTCATTTTGCAGGCACTGTTACTCACAACGACTGACAAGGATTTGTGCTGACAAACTAGGGGTAGGTCGTCCACACACATGCAATTCAGAATAATAACTGTGTTTCCAATATGAGAGGGAACAAAATAATTTTGCCTTGAAGTCAGACTATTGTTCAGGAAGTGAAGGTGGGGTGGATCATAAATAATGTACAAAGCCATCATCGTTAATAATATTGTAAAGGTAAAATGTCACGCTATGAATAGGAGCTATTGCACTCCATTCTATATTTATGTTTTGTTTTGTTTTGCTTTGCTACTTCAGCCCATGGCAGACTATACGATCTGACTGCGGTCTGATTTTGGAAGAATTTGACATAGGATTTGATACGGAACTTCAAAGATGTTAAATGTTAATGATCGATAATGAGGATCTAATAGACATATGATTTAGAATATCTGAATTTTAAGGGATTTCATACCTTTTTATAGAGGGGGAAAAGGTAAACTGGCTCAGAAACGTATGGACGTCATACCAGGAGTGCGATTCTCTACGATTTGAAGCCGATTCTGGTTTTATTCTTACTAGAAGAGTTCAATGAATCAAAATTCTAGTTGCTGGTATTCCTATCACTTTTTAGAAGCTAAATCAGGAAGATGATGTTTGATTAAATTACCTACTTAATACAATTGCTATTTCTTCCAAAATCTAATCATAAGACGATCATATTCTTTTCACGATGGTGAATAAATTTTGTTTCAAAACATGAACTAAGCTGAATAACTTATTTTCAAACAAAATACTTCATTGTTTTTGCTTCATGATATTGGTCTAATACTAGGTTCCTCATTATGCAGGCTGTTAAAATGGTATGAAAACAATTCCATTCACTTCAACACCTGATGTTTTAAAACGCAACCGAAACTTGTTTCCTTGTCCACAGCTTTCCTTCTTGGTTATTAAAATCTCTCTATGCTCTATTCAACCGTGAGTCAATCCTCTCCCTCGCTTAAATGAGCAATTAGGGTACATAGTGCTTCAGGCATATTTCTAAACTGATCCCCGAACAATTTGAATCAAGGCACAACCGTTACTCCATATATAAGGAAGTTTACATTCATTCCCTCCAAAACAAATATTGTCTGGTGATAGCAAGAATGTCATTAACTCTGCACACACAAAATGTGGGTTCACATCCTATTGACGCTTCATGAGCAAACACCAACCAAGCTCTGAAAAGGCATTTCCATAGACCACATTCAAAATGCCGAAGAAATCGCTAATGATAATTATCATTTTAAAAAAATACCTAGAAAGCCTCATCAGCATCAATGCTGTTCTTCCTGAAGGCCCTGCAATTATTATTATCCCTCCAGGTACCCATTTACACCTGGGTGGAGAGTGACGAATGTGGATTAATGTCGATCTTGCCAAAGGCTGTAATTGGGATTCAAACCCACAACCCTTGGATTAAGGATCAGGAGAATGAGCCACTATACCACAACACTTCTAAAACAGAAGTGTTAATTAACATTTATAGAGGGCTGGAGATTTGACAGTATTTTCAAAACATTGTATATAACTGGTAATAATGCCCAAGCTAATGCTCAATTGTCATTGCCCGCCATTGCAAGGTACCCATTTAGACCTGGGTGGAGAGTGAAAAATGTGGGTTAATGTCTGACCAAAGGACTTAAGTGCCGTGCTAAGATTTGGATCCTTAAAGATAAACTTTAGTACTGGTAATGCGATTGCATTGTGAAAGAAAAGGTGTGGAAAGGATCAGAAACAGTTGATCATGTAGCATGTAAGTATTGGTGTGCACTGCAAGGTTCTGGTTCTGGAGTCATCAAAATCATAATAAATTTGACCGAGTCTTGGTAAAGTAACAAGCACTCACATAGAAAGCTATATATGGGACAACACACATGGTGTCGGGGCTAGTACTACCTTGATTTCCTTGTCTTTCTATGCTCATTACTCAGCCAGTATACATTTTCTTCCAAAATTGTTTGGCACATGTCATTTATTTGTAATCTTGAACATTCAGTGTAAGTTTCGTTTGATTCAGTGAGAATTTTTTTTTTTTTTTTACCAGTACTGGAGTTTATCTTTAAACATTAGATTGAGAGTCAAGAGATAAATCACTATACCACAACACCCCTAAAACGGAAGTGTTAATTAGCATTTTTAAAGGGCTGGACATTTGATGGTACTTTCAAAATATTGTATTTTACTGGTCTGATCTAAAACTCAATCCTACCCATTGCAAGGTACCCATTTACACCTGGGTAGAGAGTGGCAAATGTGTACTAATGCTGGGCTGGGATTTGAACCCTCAACCCTTGGATTAAGGACCAGGAGAATGAACCACTATACCTAGGCAACTATAATTGTTTAAAGAAGTAACAGCTGATATTAATAAATCATTCTAGTATGATACCCAAATATACAGAGGGATATATTTTTGTGATTTGTCAAGGAAAACAATAACAATGAATACGTGATGCTATATTCCTATAGGGTCTGATCACTCCCCTTGCTCCATTAATCAAGAACGCTTACTCACCATAAACAATTCCTGAGAAAATGGTCAAAAATATCCAGAAATATCATAAGAGAAGGCTAGACACACAATCATATCAGAGCTCTCTGAAGACATATCCCTGAGTATTTAACGTTGGAAATAACTAGATCATCAAAGATTTCTTTGAAGTCCACACATATCAGATGAAAATGCAGCACTTTGTTGAATCACTTCACATTAGTTATTGCGGTATCCACAAGGATGAACAAAAGAGCAACGCATCACTTTATCAGGTTCATCAATTTACAATATCTCCCAACTCCAGGGTTATTTGACAGCTAGGGATCTCAGTCTCAATAAAGAAGATCTAGTGCTGAAGTTTTTTCAAGGGGGGCATGTAATTCCATGAGCGATCCCCCCTCCACGAGAAAGCATCCACACACAAAAATCATCAACGCACAGAGCTGCCTCCCTCCAGAGTTGGACCTAGGAATTCCGCTAGGAGACTGGAGGAAGAGTTGGCGATCTCATTAATCGTGGAAAGGTAAACGAGGGGCACGATCAACATCCACAGCTGCAACGGACACCTCCCTGTATGACATACTGGAGCGAGCATCGCGATTACCCAGCTATAATACCAACTTACATCCACACATATGTGTAGAGAGTGACTAGTCTTTGTGAAGAGACCCTTGCTGTGAGTTTCTTTTCACTACACCACAACATGCTCCCATAACTTTGTGTTAGGCAGAGTCTTGATGATCGAGACTTTCAATAACATATTCTCTCATTCTAGTGACCATTTCATTGTGATATGTATGATAAAAAGATATCATAAATAATCACTAAGGAAAGATTGATTTCTATTCTAATGCTAATGGGTATGAAAATTAAGACTACTAGCTTTAATGGCATAGCGTGGGCGTTACTATGGGCGGAAATGCCTGGACTCTTCTACACCTGACATTTATTCGCCATCGTGTTGAACCTTTTTAATATCATCTGCAGAGAACCAGAAGCTCCTTTACTTCATGTATGGCCATTAAAAAAATATACATGTTTAGCGTCCCCGCCCGCTTCCTTTTGGGGGGCCGCCTCCCTTTTTTTAATACATCTTTTTAATTTAAAAAAAAAACGCGTGAAAAACACTGCTAAATTTATATATTTCTGATTTTTTTTATTAAAAAAAGTTGGTGGCCATCTTGAAAAATAGCCCGACTGTCAGGGAAAATGTACCGAGCGGCCATTTTGAGCGGCCAATTTGAGAAAAAAGAAGGGCCTCCTCTTTCCTATTTTTCAAAAGGCAGGATGCTAACATGTTTTTTTTGTTTTTTTTTGGCCTAAAGGTAATAATGCCCTTCTGGCTTTCAGCAGTGGATTTGGGGCACATTGGATAAATATGTTGCCAACTGAATGTTATATAAAATATAAATTACTCAAGATAAGAGGAAGAATGAAAGCCTTAATTTTCATTTATGTCAAAAACTGCTTTCCTGCAATGCTCATCATGCTCAAATTGATTGCGAATACAGTCACATCTATTCCAGCCGTCCCAGTGAAACATGCACAAAAGGTGGTCTTTCTAGACAGGTTCTTAAACACATATTTCCTTCAAAGTTGCTTATAAATTCTAAAACTAGGTTTAACAATGGTAATGCAAATTTCATTATCCAATCCTGTTGAAATATTACCCAAAGTTTGTATTAAGGCTCTTTCACATATCATGAAGTAAATGGTTGCAAAAATCTGCAGCGTTTCTTTTTTAAATGTAAATGAATTACTGCTGGGCCCAATGAAGGTCCTCAGTGTAATCACGTCAAACAATAGCTCTGTATAATAAGATACAGAAATTATAAAGTGCATTACACATTACGTCATTATAAAAAATTCTCCTGTTTACCACCTCTTGTTTGTTTTATTTCTGAAAATCTTCACAAAAAAACAATAACACAATATAACAAAAACAGAGACTTATATAACAATAATAGATTGATAAAACGGTTGGATAGTCCATTTCAGGGTCGTTAACCTAGTAGCTCTGTTCTTCCATGGAGTCCAATCTATCTAAATAAGGTTTACGGTAAACTACTGCCTACTGGAACGGTGTGGCCCATGTATTAACCATATGGCAATGAATGAATCCAGGAGTTAACAGGTTCATTCTGACAAACTGTTATAAAGCAATTCCAACTGTCCATTTTTTATATTTTATATATATATATATATATATATATATATATATATATATATATATATATATTTTTTTTTTTTTTTTTTTGGGGGGGGGGGGATCAGTGTGATTAGTAAATTAGCAGTATCAGTGTTTATTAAAATTTAGGCAATGCGACATGTTGAAGTTTGTGCTTATGTTTACACTTCAATCAATGTATATATTAGGCGGTGTCACGCAGAGGCCAACAATCCGGATTTTAGTTATCCTCTTAACTGCTGTCTGTCATCAATTATCCCATTAATAATCCTCTAACGAAGCAAGAAAATTCTCCCTTGAAAGAATTTTTCTGTGTGACACCGCCTATTGTTCCGTTTCCAATGTAACAATTATTTTCAGAATGTTATTATGTTTGTGACGATGTACATTTGTTATTATTGTATTATGTATTTCTTCTTGTATTATGTATATGTACAATTAATGACTGTAAAACCAGTGAAAAAAGAATTTCCTGAAAGGGACAATAAATTTCAATTCAATTCAATTCAATTCAATGTTTATCTGCCACCAACCAACCATGAACAGATAAATTTGTTTTTAATATTAAGGTCATTAATTAAAGACCTTGACTGTGGCAAATCAGTCACGTAAGCAATCATTTCGCTTATCACAGGAAATTACTATTGCACAAGGTTACAATAATTTCTCTAATTTTATGGCGTTAATGAGGCAGGAATTAGAGGGGTATTAAATCTATGTCAAATTTATTTATTATCAAACGGCCTTCTACCTTGAGCAGACAATTAAAGCACTCCTCTCTCCATGGTAGTATAGTCAAATTGCCTATAGTGATACTGCAAAGTGCAAAGGGAAAGAAGAATCGTGCAAAGGAAAAGAAGAATCTTGCAAACTGTCTGTTTTGGACTAAGATGGGCATTAACTCTATACTTTAACAGAGTTAATGCTCTTCTTGCTCCAAATGGATGCAATAACAAGGTTGCATTTTAACATCCAGTATATGATTTTCAAGATCATAATCCTGCTGTATGATAACATTCTCAAGTATAAGATTTATGAAGGTAGGAGTGATTTTCATTAAACATCTGCTCTACAACCGCCCCCCCCCCCCCCCCCGCCCCTCTCCACCAAAATCGACTAGGAGAAGAAATTAGAACACGCATGTTTGTAATAGCAAGATTGGTAATGAATAAATGCCTTGCCCTTAGCAATTACACCCATGAGGAAACAAGACATGAATTTATTTTTCTCTATCACTTCCAATTAGATCTGAGTTCTCTTTTGCATAATTTAAGGAGGAGGTAATCAAGCAGGAAACATAAGAAAAGGAAAGCTATAATATGGTCCGCGTCAGAAAGGAGTTGGAGTTATTTTATTTGACGGAGAATCAGCGGTGTAACGCCCTTCTGGCTTTCGGCTGAATATTTACAGCCCAGGCAGGCTGTATATCAAATTATACACTCTCAAAACATTGACACAGAAGGTAAAATTCCCAGCATAGCTTTCAGCTATCACATGCATTCATGCTGATGAAGAAAAAAGGGAGGGGAGGAGAAAATTGTGGCATTTTCTGTCTAGTTCGATCCCATCCCTTTTCTTTCTACATTGGTAATTATCACCATGGCAACTGTAGGGAAGCCATTAAAGTGCATGTTGCCATGGAGACAGTCAACAAAGAGATGGAGAGCACCCCCACCCACCCACCGACATGTGTGGCAATGCTCCATCAAATACATTATGATCACATCTCTAAATTGAACGCTCGCTCGTTGGTTGGTAGGGAAAAGTCACGATTCAGGCCCATTGTTTGTCGATGAGTCCATTTTTCCATCTCCCTCGATCCTTTCAGTTTTCTTTCAACTTCCTTTATCTGCAGATGTTTCATCATAAAAATCTGCAAATTGTCAGCTGCACAAATTTGTTTTTTTAATAAAGAGTGACCACTGGCTGAATAGTTCATTTTTATACTGAAAATGGAATCCATTTCTACTTCAATCAAATTGTAAACTAAAAGATGGATTTAAACCAACAACAAAAAAACAGTGTCACCTAGATCTTGCATCAATATTAAGTTCAATGTAATAAGTATAATTCAATCAAAATGCAAACTCAGTTCATATTGATCTTGTCAATTTTTAAAGATGAAACACTGAATAATCAAAATGGAGGACATTTTCAAATATTTACCTAGCACCTACGAAATTGGAAGAGCATTTGCATGAATCTTCTGTCGAATCATGCTACTTGTATTGTATCATGCATAATATAAGAAACTGTATATAAAATATAACATAGAGTGAGGCTGTCAGTTTGGAGCCTGTGTATTAGTTTACAGACAGTTAACTCGACTCTCGCTCAAAACAGATGGGGGAAAAGAACATGGTATAGAAGATAATCACTTTTTAAAGTTCAGAGTTCTTTAGCCATCTTTATGCAGGGGTGTAGCACTGGGGGCACATGGCTAGACAGAGAGAGAGATATATATATATATATAGAGAGAGAGAGAGAGAGAGAGAGAGAGAGAGAGAGAGAGAGAGAAAAGAGAGAGAGAGAGAGAGATAGAGAGAGAGATATATATATAGAGAGAGAGAGAGAGAGAGAAAGAGAGAGAGAGATATATAGAGAGAGAGATAGAGAGAGAGAGAGAGATAGATAGAGAGAGATATATATATATAGAGAGAGAGAGAGAGAGAGAGAGAAAGAGAGAGAGAGAGAGAGAGAGAGAGATAGAGAGAGAGAGAGAGAGAGAGAGAGAGAGAGAGAGAGAGAGAGAGAAATGAAAAAGGGGTGAGGGGAAAAGGAACATGAAATGGAGATGCTATAACCCTGTCCCACACCCTCCCTCAATTAATGGCCTTGTTCATTTGCATGTCTTCAACCAAGTAAAGTTGGTGCCCCTTACCCTCCTTCCCACCCCCTCCCCCCCCCCCCCCAACAAGAAACCCCCCACACCACAATGCTGCTGCCCCTACTATGCCTTAGCCTAACAAAAAATCTCCTAGGTAGGTTGAAGGCACTTTAAAGCATACCACTGAAAAGATATAATTATGATGATCATTATTAACGACCAAGATACTTCAAGGATCGCAGACTTTGTGGAATTTTCAATTTGAAATCAGTCTCACAAGAAGGCTGATTGGAGGCCTTGCATGGTGTAAAAGAACAGAGTTCAAATCTATATGTAGGAATATAAATAATAGTACTCAAGGTAAAGGGTGTTCCACACAATGATGAAAGGCCAATACTCTATTATTAAACCCTTTTTTTACATCAGAGAGTTTAGCAACCTATGAATCAAATATCAAATCCATGTTAGACAAGGATAATGGTTTTCATGTGATATTGCGGAATAGTTCAAGATCATTTTATGTCGAACATAACAATCTTTTTGTTTCTATACATTTCATATCAACCTATATTGGCACCGCTGAAGTGAATGTCAAAAGAAATATACAATATCCCACAGAAATGACAGAATAAAGGTGAAAAGAAGGAAAGATTTAGACAAAATGTGAGGAAAGTTCAGGAGCCAACATTGGACTTTCCGCTCCTTATGTCATATAGATTCATATGCCATCTCTAAAAAGAATGTTAAATATCACACAGGGTATCAAACTATGAAGTCAAGGTGGACTATAATATAGAAGATTTAGAAGAAGAAAAATCTGGTATAGTTCAAGACTACACATTCATTTTTTTGCTTCATATTTCCACAATATTTCATATCACTTAATAGCATCTTAAAGTAAAATATCAATTACACAGAGTACTAAATATAAAGCCAACATAGAATAGAAATGTAAATTTAGACAAAATACTAGAAAAGGTCTGAAAAAAGTTTCAACAGTTTCAACATGTCAAATCACTTCACTTGATATCTTGACATGGAATATCAACATATCACTCATATTTAATCAAATATTGAGCCAATTAGTTGGAAAAAGTGACAGATTTTGACAACATTTTGGAATAGCTCAAAACCAAACATTTAAAAATGTTTGCAGTTTTGCACCTTATTTGAAAGAAATCCATATGACATCTTGAAATAGAATATGAAATACTACACAGAATGTCAAAATATCAGCAAGGTAACATAGATTTAGACAAAGTTCTGAGATAGTTAATCTTTTTAATTTTTGCTCTTCATTTCTTCATCAAATGACATAGCATCTTTGAAAAGCAAAATTAATGCCACACATCATTCTGAGTATAAAGAGAAGGTAGAATCAAATTCTGGAAATCTCCAAGACTTTTTTGTTCCTTGTCTACATACAGAATCTAACTACAATTCGTCCCAATTTTCACAAAGTGACGGTAGTGAGGAAAATCGTAACGCAAAGTGAATGCAATTTTTTTTCACTACCGTCACTTCGTGAAAACAGCGACGAATTGTTCGGTTAAATTCAGGAAACATATTTTCTGACTCAAACATGCTTGATTAGGAGTTTCACTCGCCCTCTCTTAATAGAATTTCTAAAAAGTATTAAGTATCATTTATCGTATCAAATATAACGTCAAGGTGGAAAGAAAATGAAAGATTTGGATGGAATTTTGGAAATGTTTAAGAACAAATGTCCAGGAATAACCTGCAGCCTATTGATCCTCATCAAATACTGCAATAGGACGATGACCTGCAAGCCGAGGCCTAAAGTGGAGCATGACGAGCTGGAAATGTCAAATGAATGGCAAGAACACACCTAAATATCCTTCAAAAGCAGCTGGAATTACTGGATTCAGATCTATTTACGGAACAAAACAAGTTGAATGATCTTTGACAACATTTCAGTATTGTGAGATGCAAGTTCTCTATTTTAAATGATATGAATTAATGTCCTTCTGAGTGTGGGCTGATAAATGAAAGAGAACACATGATATAATTGGCTGTGTGCAAAAAAGGTATTACAACCATTGACAAAAACATAGTTGTTAAAGCCCCACTGCACTACTTATAGCTACTTTCACCCTCTATATAACAAACAATGGCAAATCGGTGCCTGTTGGTCCCTCATGATTCTATTTTTCTTATGTTAATTGAGAGCTGATTTGATGAGATAACCACCCTTCAGTGACCTTGCAGGGAGGTCTAATCCCCATGGCCAAACTAGTGCAGACAGGCTTTAAGACTTTCTTGCACACAGCTGATGATATAAACATGTACATTGTTTTTCTTCTTTTTCTTGTTCTTTTTCTACATGAATACAATGAAAATGCAGCAGTGAACTAACGGTCACTGTATGCAACACATTCAGATTTTGTTTTATGATTGATCAGTACAAATCATACTCTCATTGTTGGGGGTGGGGAGAGGGGGCAGGAAATATACTTTGCAGTGTTGAAATTCTCTCATTATCAGTACATTTATATCATTGCCGTGGCCAATTACATACTATCTGTAACGCTAAAGGCATCGTCATGATCTATTTTATCCAGTCGTAAAACCGTCTTATCCAAAAATCTAATATCTTAATTGAAATGGCGAGGATTTCCGTGAACGAACAATTAGGGCTTGAAAAGACACGGTTAGAGTAATTGTTTTTTAGATCAGGGTGGAAAGTTGCCTTTTGATACAGCCTCAAGGCAAGGATTTCCATGTATGAGCACTTTGAGCTAAAAAAAAACGGCTAGAGTAATTGATTTTTGAGATCACAGAATTAGCTGTGTGTGGTTATAATACAGGTTCATAATGTTTCCAGTTATAATGGAATATATATATATAGTCTATTGTGCACCAAAAGGACATTAACTTTATTTAAAAACATCCTTTGGCTATGAAGAGGCTTTCTTTTGATGAAATATAATTTGAATCTTCAATTAATCATTTCTAATCATGTTCTTATCATGCAGATGCCTCATTGTTCTATTTTCTTAAATTAAAATCATATAGTGCAGAATTACATGGGAGCCATTTATATCAAAACAATAGAAAGTTCCAATAGAGCTCTAAAAACAAGAAAGGCGCATCAATAACAAAAAGATACATGAAAATCACTGCGATTCAATCACACTGCATTTAGTCCTGTTAAGAATATTTTTGTTCACAATGCAGAAGACTATGTTATCTTAGTTTTCTGTATGTATTGCACAGGGATATGTGAATATGAATCTATACAGAGGTAACATGAATTATGGCAAGTTATCACAAGATAATGCCGCCTAGTTCGCACCTTTCTACCAGGGAACTTCATTAAGTCAATACTGAGTTATTAATCCTCTAGTAGTAATGCCTATCCATATATAGAGAGATGATACATAATGAGGGTCCATTTCAAATTCATTTATTTGTATATACAGTATTTATATATTCATTCATTCATTCATAATGGTTCATTAGATACAAAATTCAAAGGCAGCCTTGTAAGGCTGAATTGATGGGGTGTAAAGTATACAAAATAAATGGTCCAACTCAACATTCACTAATATATATATATATATATATATATATATATATATATACATATACAATTTATTCCGAGTTATTCCCCAAATTATCTAATTCACACCTTTCTACAAGAATGGGGGGGGGGATTAGAATACCTTACTGAATTATGCTCTAGTAGTACCTTTAGTTATATACAAATAATACTTATGAATGAGGATCCATATTCATTTATAATGTAGTAATGAATTAATTCTCTAATTTGCAAGGAGGAGAGGGGGGGGGGAGGGGGTTCAAAAGTCCATACTGAGTCGTGCTTTAATACCAATTGCAATAGTAGTACTTTTCATAATATATACCAGTAATATTTATGAATGAGGCTCCATATTGATTTATATATGCCATGGCTAGTACAGAGAAATCAACAGGGTTAAGGGCACATCCCCTTCCGTACCAGTTTGTTTTGTTGGGTACCGAATACCAGGAATTGTTCTAACTTCTCACTTACACATACACGTATGCACTACTCACTGTGCACTGGTGCATTCACACAGCACACTAACTTCACAGAGTTTAACTGCACTGCCTTTTCCTTAGTATTATCTTATTCTTTTAATGCAACCTTCTTAAAATTGTGATGATTGTTTAAATGTTATGTTGAAATGTAATTATTTTGTCTGTATTTATATATTAATTTATGTACATGTACATGTATATCACCTTTAAATGTCCAAAGTCAAATTTTATGTATTTTTTACATGACAATAAATTATCTTGAATCTTGAATCTTGAAGCTGTACTCATCCAAATTGAGAGGAGATTTTACACACACAAAAAAAAAAAATCTACTTGATTATCTGAGAGATGAATGCTTATCAGAAATAACAAAAGAAATATTAAACAGGATATATGAATGACATTTTATGATTATTCCATTGATGTCTTAATCTTGTCTAGAAATTGTATTAATCTCATCTTCCATCTATCTTTGCTTTGGGATCTCTCTCACCATATTCTCTCTATGCAAACTTATTGATATCTGTATTCACTTGTATACACTGCAAATGTATCTCTTTACTTACCGTACTATATTATTCTCAACACTTTCATCTTCCCTAGTCTATTCATAGTCTTTTCTGTTTTATTTTGCTAGTTTGCCTCTTCTTCATCTCTGTGTCACCTCGTATTTCTTCTCCTTTCCCCCAATAATGTTTTCCTTTCTTAGTTTTTCTTTTCTTTTCAATCTACTTTTCTATCTGCCATCAAAATAATGTCTCATATTGGCAGCATTTAAATCTGTACACAGTGTAGCAGACAGACAGAGGTGGTGGTGGAAGAGGAGAGAGAGAGAGAAGGGAGAGAAGGGGAGAGAAGGAGACAGAGAGACAAAGAGACAGAGAGAGAGAAAGAGAGAAAGGGAGATTGAGGGGATGAAAGAGAAAGAAAGAGAGAGAGAAGATAAGAAAAAGTGCGAGAGAGAATGAGAGAGAAAAGGAATAACAAAGTTAGAGTGGAGAGGGATAAGAAAAGAGATAGTGTTTGTGAATGTGTGTGAGTGTGTGTAAGAGAGAGAGAGAGAGAGAGAGAGAGAGAGTGAGAGAAAGAGAGAGAGTGCACAACGTTCTGCTATCATAAACTCTGTACCAGCTGTTTTAGATGATAGGGGGATTTTAAATAGCACCCCTGAGCTCCTCTGGGGCCCTGTAATCTTGACAATACCATTATCCTTGATCCCCAGACATAGCTTGACCTCAAGTGACCTTGGGAGAGGTCAATGCACTCCTGAGGGATGGAGAAAGGCATGCATTGACTAGTCTGAATGTTCAGACTGTGATAGGTCTATGGTCATACTCTAATTTGATAATAAAATCCAATTAATGATGACTTTGGAAGAGAATAATGAAAATCCTGGAGTAGAGAAAAAAAATCAAAGAGTTGCTGTTCAAATCTCTGAGTTACTTGCAAAGTTGTTGTGATGTGTTTTGTTTTTGTTGATGTGACAAATATATTTAGTCATCCAACAGAAACAAAGACACTGTGATCTCCATCTCTTTCTTTCTCTTTCATCTAGCCTGTCTAGATGTCAAATTTGACCTTTTCCGCAAATTGCTAACATCAAGAAGCATGATGCCTGGATTTCACCTCCAACAAAATCACCAGTATTACTCTTCAAATCCCAAGAGCTATAAGAGACATGATCCTTAACAAGAAAGAGGAATACAGATCACCCTTAAAATAGATGCAGGGTAGATCTCTATAAAGAGGAAAAAAGCCTTGGTTCAATTCAGCATCCATCAAGCCCAACGCTTTGTGAAAGACGGTTACTATGGCAACGAGCAGGTGCCCCTTTTCCCTCTTGATGCTTGCTGTCTGATAAAACTGTCCTATTAGCTGTCAAAAGAGGGAGCCATTTCAGTTAGACATTTTCACAACATGGATTTAGGTTTTGATGCGATCATAGGGGATGGTAGTTTGAAATTCTGAAAACAGTTTTGCATAACCCTCAGAATACAGAGGACCTATTTTTGTACTATTCAAGTCATAGGCCTAGCACAAGAGGGCAGCAAACATGTTGTTTAAAAAATCTTGGATTGAGTGTCACACACTTTTTTTAAATTTCCTTTTTCTCAAGCAAATGTTTCCAGAAACTTTAAATCATGGAAAAATGTTCCTACTTCTTTTCTATTTTTAGCTGTTAAAAGAATAACAGCTCACACCTGTCTGCTAATTTGGCAACCCCCTCTCTTCCCTCCCTTGCCCATTCCTAATGTTAATTTTCCCCCTTTTTTTACATTTTCCAAGAAACAAAGCTACAATAACAGGTTTGATAGACAATCTCCGCATCACCTACACCGCTCAACCATCCATCTCAACATCCTTTGAGAGCCTGTCCAGGGTTTGGACAGTTTTCAAGGAATTGAGATTTGTCAAGAGCTTCTAAACATAGACATGTTTAACATGAGAGTCAAGAGCAATCTAAAAGCCTGTTCAGACTATCAAGAAACATTATTTAAACAAATCATTGTATCGTGAAGGCGGCCTACCGACTGGACACAAACATTATATAAAGAAATTTTGTTCAGTCAAACCTGCTTTGGTGACCACCTGTATAGAAAGACCACCTGTCTACAAAGACCACATTCTTTTATTCCCTTGAAAAGGGTTTCTCATTGAAACATGTACTACAGGAACCTGTCCATAAAGACCACCTGCCTATAAAGACCGCTTTTCTTGTCTCCCTTGGTAGGTCTTTCTAGACAGGTTTCACTGTATAAAGAAACTGTTCTCTTAAGAGGTCAGCTGATATGACAGCTAGCCAATCATCAGTGCACGCTCACTATAAACCCCGCCCAGTTATACGGTTATTATACAATTTGATGATCAAACTAGAGAGGGACCCTGATTCTTCTGGAGTTTTCATTCAAAACGATGCTATAGACATTCAGACCTAAACAAAAATTAATTACTTATCATATAGCTACACGTTTTGTGTGTATACATTTGACGTATTTTGGGAGTCTGAACAAAGTGATTGATGTCTTAAAACCATCCATCACCTCAAAATATGCATTAGTTTGATTTATATAATATTTATATAAATTGGTCACGCTTTCAATTTTATATTAAAATTGCATGGTATATCAAATTGTCCTACTAATTGATGATGATTAAATGCTGTTACAAAAGAAATCAAAATGGAGATGGAGTCAAAAGAATAACATTTTACCTCTCTACAAAGAAAACTTGTTGAAGGCATCCCTCGTTTAATAGGTGAGTTTTTTAATCTGACTTTGAATGTTCGATGGGTATTTACATGTCTGATTGACACTCTCATTGAAGAGTGCTTTCTGACAGGACATGTTTAGGGGGTCTTTAGAGAGACTCAGCTTTCTGCAAGCTCCAACATTTAAAGTTCATCAAAAACATCAATCGTTGTCAGGCGAGTCTTGGGAAATTTCCCAGCTGAGGAAACATGCTTTCGGCATTATGTGGCCCAATTGACAGATGGAAATGGGGGTGGCATTTGCAACTAGAAAACATCTCTTCCATAACCTTTACATGCAAAGTAAATACATTGGAACCTGTATATATAGATTGCTCCAGTGAGCCAAGAAAAGTGGTCTTTATAGGCACGTGGTCTTTCTTTACAGGTTCATTTAGTACACACTTTTATGAGAAATGCTATTCAAGGGAAAAGATAATGTGATATTTTCGAAGAGAAGTGGTTCCTCTATACAGGTGGTTGCTATAAAAGCAGATTTGACTGTAGATCCATTTATATCAAAGCTCATGTTCCTACAAACAGGCTTCCATACATTCAGGAGCTTTTCAGTAGGTAACTCCACTATGTTTTGTAATGCATCCACACAATTTTAAGATCATATTTAATAATGTATAGTTACAAAGAAATATAATGCTTTACAATGGTATGATAGATTTGAACTTTTGTTCAATATAAATATACAATTTGGTCATATTCTGTTAAATTATCTGTACAATTGAAATGTTATTCTGTTACCATGGAAACAATAAACTCACAATATTGGGTGTCAGAAGGGCATATGTAGCTTGGGTCTTTATACAATTTAGCACCCTTCTTGTTCTTGGTGGACAACTTTTGTTTAGCCCTTACAGCTATGAAAGCATTGGTATATTCATTGATGAAGTGTTATGGAAAAACAAATTTCATGTAAATGATTTTGTTAAGTGCTTTTAACAAGACATATTAATGGCCAATTTCATACACTCTGAAAGAAAACAATTCAAACATAAACAAAATGACAAATTATGAAGGAAAGTGCGAACTACTTTTTTCTGTCATCTCAGGAAAACTGCTCTCATATGACATTTACATGAAATTGTATGGAATTTTACAACAATACTCCTACATGCATAGCATTTCAGAATGCCTTATAGCTGAAATACCTTTTTTGTAAGAATCTATTCTTAACCAGATCCTGTCAAGGACTCATACACAATCATTTCAATTTACAGACACCATACTTTTTAATGTAAACCTTTTACATCATTACCATGAATAAGATGTAGGCAAGACAAATCAAAAGGCAATAGAGTATGCACAGAGTCTATATATTCAACTAAAAGTTATTATTGAATGCCAAGCCAGATATAAATCTATATTTTTAGTTGAATATATTAGGCTCTGTGCATGTTCTAGAGACTTTTTAATGTAAAACCTTTTATATCATTATTGTGAATATTCACGAACATGATGTAGGCAAACCAGATCATAAGTCTAAGAGCAATATCCAAATACAAATGTAAATGTATGTCTGGCTCGGTATTCAATAATAATCATATTAATATAACCTGTCATATAACCATATACGGTCAAATTGAATGCACAAGATGGAAAAGGCCAGAGTCAAGTCCTTCAAAACCATATTTTGAGTTATGAAGAAGAAAAAATATAAATATTTTTCTTAAGTTTATGAGGCGGAATATAACCATTTAAAGAGACCTTTTATATGTGAACAGTTGTTGCTTGATACAAATTTGTCTGTTGAGAGACAGAAGGGGAACAACTTAAATAATTTAATACAGACTCAAAAATACAACATGAAGTAGAAATCATTCTGCCTCAAAAATGTTATCAAAATGAAAAATCTTTCTCATTAACTCTCAAACTGTTTTGATGGAAATAGGCCCACTCATCTTCATGTGTACCAAAAAGGCATGTCCAGATATAGCACAGTAAACTGCCACCACCCCCCCCCCCCCCAAAAAAAAAAAACAAAACAAACAAACAAACAAACAAACACTGATTTTTTTTCTTCACATATATAAAAGAATGGCAACTGTGTGCAATAAAAACAACTAGCGCATGTGCACCGAGACCTGTATAACAAAATACAGAAATGTGAAACCGTATTCCACTTTACGTCATCATGAAAAAACTCAAGTTTTCCGAGGTCATATCTGAACAAGCCTTCAAATCATTCTCAACATTATTGCAGCACTGCTGAAGGCAATTTTAAGGAAATGTCATAAAGTATGTCTTCATCAGCTCAAGATTGCCAAATAGCCTGTTATTTCTGATTTGGGAAATAAGCCTGAAGTTACAAATCACGTCTTCATCAGCTTGAGACTCGAAACTCGAGCTCAAGAAATTTTGCTCAGCGTTCGCACATAGTGCGAGTCTTCGGGCTAGTGAAGAGGCACTGGACAGGTAGCGGGATATTTTGCAAACTAGCCCAAGACATCTTGGGATGATTATCTTGACCAAATATTCTGCTAATTGCAACTGAGGGCTGATGAAGACGCAAATTAGCTGGATAATTTGCGATCGGGATAGTT
>NW_022145602.1:26639332-26659332 GCF_000002235.5 Strongylocentrotus purpuratus
TCTCACTTTCTCTCTTCCATGCACTCACTTCCTCTTCTCTTACTCTTTCATTATACATTTCTTTCATCATCTCTCTTTTCCTCGGTCCATCCTATTGTGTAACTTTCTCTGATTTTCTCTTTCTCCCCTCCACCTCCACCTCCCAATCCCCATCCTAACCCCCTACCCACTGCCCCTGAGGACTACCTTTTGTTCTATCTCCCTCTTACACTCCTCTCTTCCTCCCTCTTGTTTTCAAGCACAAACCCTTGTCAGACACTGTGCGTACTGACGGCATACTGCATCTAGGCTTTGTACTTTATCTGCTCCAGACAGCCAGAGAATGACAAAGCTAGGCTTCACTCTAGGCTTTAGGAATCGTGGCGAAATTCAAATCAGGTTCTGTGCCTACAGACTATCTCCCTCCACTTCCATCTCTCTCTCTCTCTCTGTCTCTCTGTCTCTCTGTTTCTCTGTTTCTCTCTCTCTCTCTTTCCCTCTCCCCCCCCCCCCCCCCCTCTCTCTCTCTCTCTCTCTCTTCCCTGTCTACCCGCGCTCCCCGGTAATTACGCAAATTGAAAAGGGGGAAAGCACATAGATTGGCTAAGAAATTAGAGCCTCTTCATCAGTAATGGCATGGCAGCGACAAAGCTCGTCTTCGGCACGCACCCCAGAAGGGTAAGACAATCATCCTCTTGTTTAAAGGAAGAGGAACATCGTCAAATTTCATCTCATGGAGTGTTCCTTATCTAGACAACGGCACGCAATGCAGAAGAGACCATTAGGGCATAAGGACATAAGGACCATAAGGACTTAAGGACCATAAGAACCATAAGGGCATAAGGACCATAAAGACAATTTTGAGCATATGGAGATATTAACCCGTTGATCACAGGAAACAGATGGCTAGAGTGTTCCTTATCTAGACAATGGCATGCAATGCAGGAGAGACCATTAGTGCATAAGGACCATAAGGGCATATAGACAATTTTGAGCATATGTAGATATTAACCAGTTGCACACAGAAACCCCAGTGGCTAGAGTGTTCCTTCTCTAGACAAGAGCATGCAATGCAGAAGAGACCATTAGAGCATTAGGACCATACAGGCTTAAGGACCATAAGGGCATAAAGTCAATTTTGAGCATATTATGAAGATATAACAGTACGCAATGGAGGAGAGACCATTAGAGCACAAGGACATTAAAAGCATAAGGACCATAAAGGCGAAGGAGCATGAGGGCATAAGGTCCATTAGGACATAAGAACCATAAGGGCATAAAGACAATTTTGAGCATATGAAGATATTGATCCATAGCCCACAGGAACCATATGGCTACAGTGTTCCTTATCTAGACAACAGCACGTAATGGAGGGAGGAGAGATCATTAGAGCATAAGGACATTAAGAGCATAAGGACCATAATGGCGAAGCATCATCAGGGCATAAGGACCATTAGGGCATAGAGATCATGAGAGCATAAGGATCATAAGGGCATAAGGACCATTTTGAGCATATGGAGATATTAGCCTGTTGTCCACAGCAAACAGATGGCTAGAGTGTTCCTTATCAAGACAACAGCATGCAATGGAGGAGAGCTAAGCATAAGGACCATAAGGGCATATGGAGATATTAACCCGTTGCCTACTGGAACCGGATGGCTCCTGGATTAAGCCTATGGGAATGGTAAAATTCAGTAGTCAAACCATTAGATAAAATGTTAAAGCTTGTCTGCACTAGTTTGGCCAGGGGGGATTTGACCTCCCTGCATGGTCACTGACACTCCAGGTGGTTATCTCATCAAATCAGTTCTCAATTAACATAAGAAAAAGGGGATCATGGGGGACCAACAGGCACTGATTAGGTATTGTTTGCTATAAAGATGGCGCAAGTAGCTATAAGTAGTACTCAGTGGGGCTTTAATTTCATGTATTCGCAAGTGTTAAACAACAACAAAAATCCCTTTGTTTGAGAAACAAGCATGTAAGCTCTGTGATACTGCAAGGGTTGAACTACATATTGATATTATACATGTACAGTGAATAGCTCTCAGACAAATTAAAATGACAGCAATTTAAAATAGGAATTGAAAAGTGATCTTTCATGACAACCGAGCAATTTTCCTACGAATCTTTTAAAGACCAGAAGGCTTCATGCATCATCTTCCATCTCAACATGAAAAGATGCCTCCTGCGTTACCATGGAAACGGGAGCTTGACAAGATGATTTGAATGTCATCTTTTGTCTAGGGTGAAGGCGTATCAAACAATTACTCTGGCCTCGGAGGAGCTGAAATGATAGCGCAGTAAGACGACTTGTAAAAAGAAAACAACCTGCTGATGAACGCTTTCGAGAGAGAGAGAGAAAAACTATCGTTTGAGATTGATGGCAACAGCATTTTCATTTGATACAATCAACATCATCGGAGATTTTTTTAAATATAGATACTGGGAGCACTTTCACTCTAGAGAGCATAAGACTTGATTTCCTTACAACGTGCATTTTGGAAAGGTTCGTGAGATTTAAAATGGGCTTAGTATTTAATGAGTTGATATCTAATGAGTTAAGATTCTTTGACTGTTTTCAGATCTATTGGTTTCAGGACAAAGAAAGAGATGAAATTTTCAGATAGAGAGTCAAGACTTTTACATGATTGCAATTTAAAACCTTGACTACATACATGAACATGGTAAATGCATACAAATTTAGTGCAGTTCATTTTGTGTGTTATTGGCATGAATACTGAGGATTTTTAATTTTGTATTCTACTTTCAGGTCGAATAAAAATACTCAATTGGCATAATTTGGGTCTATACAACAAAACGAAAGCTAGCTCGGTCTTCTTTTTGGGAGCGTATCAACCATTATTATTATCATTATTAGAAAAGCTGGCATCATTTTCCTTTTTAAATTGGAAATCATCAACTTCATATCTCCCACAGATAACCTAATGGTAGTTATGAAGAATAAAAAAACAATTATGTTTATAAGTCAGCCCGGGAAGAAAGACACTATAAAATATAATTTTTCATTGGATGATTCTTCTTTTTCATCCACATTCCACTCTTTAATCCCTCTATCTACATACTCAACCCTCCTTTCCCCTTTCCCTCCCCCTCTCCTCTCCCCCATCCCTTTTTTCTTTCTCCTGCCCCTCCTCAACACTTCATTTACTTACTTTGACTCTCTGCACAGTCGTTTGTGTGCCACATGTGCAATTTTGTACAACACAATAGAGCAAACCCTTCCCCTCCTTGACCCTCCCTTTCCTCCCCGTCTCCTCCAGCATTTAGCATTATTATACCGTTTGAAACAATAACTTTTATAAGCCACACAAATAATCTCCCTGTGCCACATTGTATTTATCTTGGGATAGATATACCAACGGCTTCAGGATTATTGAACTCTTTCCAGTGCAAGATTATTTTATACAGGTGTCAAAAGGATTGTAATGGAGCTAATCAAGACTGGAAATGTGTAATTATGCAAAGCCATTGTGTTGCATAAAGCAATCCTTTCGTGAATCGGTGCATATATGTATTTTTGTGCAAAATTGCAGATTTGACAAACGGGCGACCGGGCAGAAAGAGGAAGAAGCAAACAAAGTATTACAATGCAAACCACACCTACCGGTAATCCTAATTCACAAAGCTATGCCTGTATGAGAAGCCAAGGAGAAAATGGCCTGTCTGCATCAGCTCAAGATTGCCGAATATCCAGCTATTTCAACTATCCCGATCGCAAATTATCCCGTTAGTTTGCGTCTTTAACTGCCCAAAATTGCAATTAGCAGGATATTTGGCCGGGACAATCATCCCAAGATATCTTGGGATAGTTTGCAAAATATCCCGCTATTTGTCGGGTGCGTCTCACCAGCCCGAAGACTCGCACTATGTGCGAACGCTTAGCAAAATATCTTGAGCTAATTTCTCAAGGTCGAGTTTCAAGTTTCGAGGTCGAATCTCAAGCTCATGTAGACACGATTTGTAACTTCAGGATTTTTTTCCCAAATCAGAAATGGCGGGCTATTTGGCAATCCCGAGCTGATGAAAACATGCCTACTCTGATGCAACAGGCGATAATCGAGAAGCCTTTTCATTGACACATTTAATCTTCCAAGGGCAAGGACTCTCTAAAAACTACACAAATCAGCCTTCGCTCTTGAAATTGGGAATACGCATGTATTCACTCCACCATGCAATGCACTAGAATTTTCTTTAAATCTGCAACTTGGCAGCAACAACACGATCGCATCTATTTTTATCAAACAAAATCAACTCAAGGGCATTTTAAATACGCGATTCTGTATCTAATAAAAATCATGTCCGGATTACGTAATACATCATTGTAACCATTACACAATATGTCATTATATAACTCACAAGGCTATTGAAATTGCCTCAGGTTGATTTTACGAACGTTATTGTGATCGTGTTCAATGTGTATTCGTTTCACCATAGCCTCCACATGATGCAGTAGGAGAATAAACATTATAAAATGGACTTTTTAGATATAAATGTAAAAAGTGAACAAATCAGCTTCACCTCTTGAAATTGGCAACACACTTAAATCCATTTCATTTTAGGCTCATACTACAACAATAAAATATAAAAATAGAACTAAACAGAAGTAAAGTAATTACCAGTATATGATTCACACAAAAAATCCTCATGAATCCCTTATAAATTGTAAATTTGTCAGACTTGCTGCATATTTTTCAAAAACATGGTGGTTTCATTTATGCTAGAAACATTATTCAGTACATTCTACACAGTAACAGATGAAGCGAGTTGGAATCTAATTTATGCCTGTATACCCAAAATGTGTACATTTTCCTGCATCCTAAATCAGCTGATGAACCATCATACAGAATGCTATGCAGACAAATATCACACTATGAATGTCACCTTTTCAGTACAGGATTTACTTTTAGGCCTAAATTGATCACATATTGTTCTTCAAATTGGCATTAAAAATGTTTTTCTTTTATTCCTACGTTATCAAACTTAGATGCTATGTCTCTGTAACATGTACATGAGCGAAAATGTTGTTGAAAAGTTGAAATTTGGTCATTTTGTTAATAGAAGAAAGAAAAAAAATGTATGGCCAATTTAAGGATTTTAAAGCTTATTTTCCTTTTCAAAATTTCTGCCATCAAACAAAATATCTTCATAAAACAAGAATGGATGCGATGTGTAAATACATTTCCTTTTTTATTCATGCTTCTGGCATATTCTTGGATCTGAATCCGAAGTTATTGAGCCAAGCCCCACAAAAGTGGAATGGTTGTCAGGAAAGGATTATTACAGACTGGTGAAAAGATTTAAGGAGTGCTCTCAAAATGGCCTCAGTAACATGAATGTTTATATCTTGCTACAGGCCCACATGCCCAAGTTCATGTGGGAGTTACATGTAGCTTCAGTCCCATTCACCCATATTCATGTGGAGAATGAATTGCACTCTAAAACCTCTCTTACTATATCCCCCTACTTCGATGCCATCCATTAACCAGGCCTCCGTGGGTGTCTCCGGTACATTCAGCCAATTCCACTGGGTAATTCAAGAAATATCTGTCTCACTTGTTGTTCCAAGATACATGCATGAGGCTTTTCTTAATGTGGGTTTTTTATCATTCTTTGTCAACACTTTGGTTTTTTCTTAGCATCTCTGCACAGTTGTTCATTTGAGACACGTTCAATAGGCACTAAATATACTTGCTTTAGAAGAAGTGCTTTGTGCAGCACAATGGCTTTCCAAAATTACCCATTTCCAGTCTCGATTAGCTCCATGACAACCATTTCAACGCTGGTATACATTAATCTTGCATTGGAAACGGTCAAATAATTTTGAAGCCTTTGGTAAATCTACCACATAATAAATACAATATGGCACAAGGAGATTATTTGTGTGGCATACAAAGGGTTAAAAGGGGACACAAGGGCTTACTCCAAGGGCTCTTATTTAACCCCCTCTGTTTCTTAATCAAGACTGCCATGTTTTAAGGGAAATAAAAACTTGTTGTTGGCTGAACTGCAGAAGGCTGCAACTCCAAGGGAATTTTACTTAAAGGGGAAGTCCACCCTGAAATTAAGTTAGTTTTAATAGGAGTAGAAAAATGAGAGAAACAAGTCAGTGAAAGTTTGAGCAAATTCCGATTAAAAATAAGGAAGTTAGGATTTTTGAAGTTGTGATCAATCAAACACAAATTGGCAACTCTATGACGTATCATGCGAGCTCAACTTCCATTTGCTCAGTACTAAAAAAATCTAAAATTTTCATTTTCCCTCAAGAAAAATTTCAACCATACATGCACCCTAAATATAATAATTGCAAATATGTTTCTATACTCCCCCTGCAAGGAACAAATATATATTCCGTCATCAATAACGAAGAAAACATGATTTTATGGAATATTATGCACAAAGCAAATGAAGGAGAGCTCGTATGATAAGTCACAGAGTTGCCAATTTGTATTTGATTGATCACAACTTCAATAATTCATAACTTTCTTATTTTCATTCAGAATTTGCTCAAACTTTCACTCACCTGATTTTCTTACTATTCTGCCTCTATCGAAACAAAACTTATTTTGGGGGTGGACTTTCCCTTTAACACCTTCTGTTTGTTGCTCATTAACAATAACTATAAGCCTCTAATATTTGTGTTGTGAACTTTGCATCTCATGTTTCTCAAACCATCTAATGGAGATGTGAACTTGCTAACTTAATGCAAGAGGATATCACTCGAGGTCCTGTGTCCTTTTTTCCTTCCTTTTGTTTCAAAACAATAAGTTCGTTTCATAGCAGTGGACTTAAATTTTCATTTGCTAGAAGTGCAAATCTGCACAAAATGATAATTAATAATAATTGACATAGGGATTGCTTTACAACAATTTTGAAATTATCATTTCTGGTCTTATTAGCTGAATTATAACCATTAGTTCCATACTTAAACATTTTTTTAGAGCTAGGTGAACTATTCCATGGAAGTTACACTGTGGCACAGAGAGATAATTTTTGTGGCACATAAAAAGAAAATTGCCTCCCTTTCTCAATGCTATCTTGGGAAGATATGAACGTATTGGATAAAATCAAGAAAGCTCCTTACTCCACTTGTTGTGTACTAACACAGCAGTGATCTGTTTATAAACTATTAATAGGCACAGTTGAACCTATATACACAGAACACTCTAGGGAGGCAAGAAAAATGGTCTTTATAGGCAGGTAGTCTTTATGTACAGGTTATTTTTTCCATGTTTCAAAGAGAGACCATTTTCAAGGGAAACAAAAGATGTGGTCTTTATAAATACAGGCTAATGTGTGTTTGGTTTGGCATGTGTGTGTTTGTAAAATGGTGCCTGGCCGTAATACTCCCCGGGGAGTGGAAGGGGTGCACCCTCATGTGCAGCTAGATGAGCAATTGACTCCAATGACCAGGGTAATAGCACTTAGCATAGTATCATGATGAGTGTTATGATACAAACGTGACTATTAGTACTGTTATTACAGGTTGTCTTTCTGAGCAGGTGGTCTTTAAAGCAGGTTTGACTGTAGATATAAATTATTGACTAAGGGGCTGAAGGGTCTTTCTCCACAGGCTGACTTAACACGATCATGTTTTTTTCTTCATAACTATTAGCTTATCTGTGGGAGATATGAACTTGTTGATTTCCAATTTAAAAATAAAAATAATGTCAGCATTGTAATAATAATAATGGTGGATTCTTATAAAGCACACAGTCATGTCCATCCTGCTGTAACACACACCTGACTCTCCAACATTTTTACCTCAGCCATATATACGTGTATATATACTATATTTAATATACCCCTGGGTGGAGAGTGGCAAATGTGGATTAATGTCTTGCCAAAGGAAATTAGTGCTGGCCTGGGATTTGAACTCACAACCCTTAGATTGAGAGTCAAGTGACTGAACCACTATACCATGACACATCAACATTGAAATGAATGTGAATGCCAATTGTGTTAACTTCATATGTCTAAAACCTCTTGTAATTTAAAACATCCTTGCGCAAGGGCCTGTCGATGTAAAAAATTAAGTTTCTGTCTACATGTATGTAGTAGATGCATGGCTACATGTAGTTCACCTTAATTGCCTAGATAAACACACAATTATCCTTAGCATTTACTGAACATGCATGCAATGCTTTCTGGGAACCAATATATAAACCCGTGCAGGGGGAAAATCCACTTACTGGTACACACTCTCTTTTTTCTTTCCCTTTTTTCCCCCCTTCATTCAACTTCTGCAGCACGCAGACAAAACGCTGAAGGCCCTCGCTGCTGTTTATGCGCTGGAGAATTAAGGAGAAAATTGGCCCCCGAGGGCTAAGGAGCGCACCCCGCGTGGACACTAATGACCAGATTTTGGAGAGCCTTGTCGTTTGTTTCTCGTTAGCTCCTGCGATTGAATAAAGTCGTCTGGAGAATTGTAGAGGCCTATGCGGTTTTGTCTTCTTATCGAGGTGAGGCTTAGTGAATGGAAATACAGTCCGGGTGGATTTGAGGTTAAGTATTACATGGCATGTTCAACAAGGGGATTTAGAATCTAATTTCTCCATCTTCACTTGGAGTAAGTAGTGATGCCTTTGTCTTAAGCAGAAACCATTTGGTTCAGTTTCTCCATATGTTATGGATTGGATCAATAATTTTTATTTGGATCTTTCAAAGCGATACCAGCTACTTGAGCAGAAAGAGCAAAATAAATTTTAAAAATAAGTACTACAATACACTGGCTACATGTTTGAACAACTTAAATCATTACTTTGTTCTCATAATACTGGTAAATTTCAAATTTAGCAGGACATTAATCTACATTCACTACTTTCCACCCTGGTGTAGTAAATGGGTAACAGATAGGAAGAAATTCCTTGATGCTCCAGTGCCTTATCACTAAGTAACACTTTAAATACAGCTAAAACTCTTATGACTGTAATAAAAAATGACATGTTTATACTACATTATACATGTGCAAAATTATCTAAGAGGCTTATGAAAAGGTTTTTGGTCAGTATAGTATAAGAGGGAAACCAGGAAAATATTTTGTTTGCTGAGAGTTATAAGGGCATTCACTATCACTTCACACAATATTGATGCCCTTATTGCTTTCAACAAATGACCTTGGCCCTGTAACATAAACAGTTTATTTCACAGATGTGCAGAATCTCAAAACTGTATGAAAAAGCCTTTGAGCAGGAGGAACAACTGATGGTAATGTCAGATTTCCAGAGGGATATTTGCCGAGAGTTAAGAAGGTGTTAGCTATCATTTTACATACAGTTAACACCTCTTATCAGCACAGAAGTACAACACTATCTGAAATTTGAATGAAAAGGCTTTGATCAGTAGCAAACATGAAGGACATCTGTTGATATTTCCGCAGCTATCAAGGGAGATTATGTATTCCACTTTCAACATCGAGGATTCTCTTATTTTATTAGAGTACCTGTCACAGGAAGCGGACATGGGAGGATGAGGGATGCGGTACGTCTTCAAGATGATGATGATGATGATGATGGATGAGGGGTAAGTTGTTAAGGAGAGCATGAGGAGGAGACAATAATGGTAGTGAGATCATTTGGGTTTGGGAAAATGAGGATTCTATGGATGGTGTGGGTGATGAGAATAATGATGATGATGATGGTGATCAGAAGGAGGAGGGAAAGGAGAAGGGAGAGGAGGAGGTGGAGAGTAAGGAGAAGTTTTGGAAGGAGATAAGAAGGAGCAGAAGCAAGAGGAGGAGGAGGAGGAGGAGAAGCAAGAAGAGGAGGGGAAGAAGAAGGAGAAGGAGGAGGAGGAGGATGGTGATAGTAATTATGGTGATGATGACGATGACGATGATGGTGATGAAGATGATAATGATGATGACGATGATGATGATGATGATGATGATGATGATGATGATTATGATGATGATGGTGATGGTGATGGTGATGATGATGATTATGATGTGATGGTGATGATGATGGTGATGATAAGGATGATGGTGATGATGATGATGGTGATGATGATGATGATGAAGATGATGATGATGATGATGATGATGATGATGATGATTATGATGATGGTGATGATGATGATGATGATGATGATGGTGATGATGATGATGATGATGATGAAGATGATGATGATGATGATGATGATGATGATGATGATTATGATGATGGTGATGATGATGATGATGATGGTGATGATGATGATGGTGATGATGATGATGGTGATGATGATGATGATGATGGTGATGATGATGATGATGATGATTGGTGATGATGATGGTGATGGTGACGATGGTGATGATGATGATGATGATGCTGATGATGATGATGATGATGGTGATGATGATGGTGATGATGGTGATGATGATGGTGATGATGATGATGATGATGGTGGTGATGGTGATGATGGTGGTGATGATGGTGATGATGATGGTGATGATGATGGTGATGATGGTGAAGATGATGATAATGGTGATGATGATGATGAGGAGGATGATGGTGATCATGATGGGAGTGGTGGTAATAATGATGATGGTGATTAGAAGGAGAAGGAGCAGAAGAAGGAGGAAGAGGAGGTGGATAAAGATGATGATAATGATGGTCGTGGTGATGATAGAGGTGGTTGTGATGATGATGATGGTAATAATGCAACAATGTTAATGATGATATTGGACGTGTTTTTGATGTTGGTTTTGCAAATGTCAATCATGATCATTATGGAGATGATAACAATTTATTTTTCATGGCAAAAAATACGATTACTACTTATTGTAAAGATGCAGATTTTACAGATATTTTCCAGAAATAAAAATGGTACTATTGAAGAAGATGTTGATATCGGATCATGACATCACCATCGTCACTCTGCAATTATGCAATTATCTCTTAAATCAAACCACAGTAAAAGTCACCACATAACGACATCCTCACTTTTAATCTGACAAATATATACCTCCAAAACCGTACACTTCTATCATCCTCAAGAGCCTTTAAATACTTCAAACATCCTGTCAACCGATGTTATAAACATCTCCACGACTCAGCCTACAAACATCTTCACGACTCAGCCCACAAACGCCCACACAATTGTCTGATAGTTGTCAGATTGCCTAAAAAATTATCTTCTATCTTAAAGGAAAGGTTTGGTTCATTTAAAGATTTTTAAAATTGTTTGCATTCTCATTCTTTGTTAGTTTGGTAGAATAAAAAATATAATTGGCATCCCTTCACCAGGTACATGAAAAGTTGACCTTGAAACTCTATATTTACCTCACTTGCAAATCTATAGAGGGGGGTTAGGAAGCCCCCCCCCCCCCCCCCCCCTCCTCAAAAAACAAAAAAACAAAAACAAACAAACAACAAAATCAACAACAACAAACAAACAAACAAACAAAACAAAACAAAAACAAACACAATCCAGCAGATCTTAAATACATATTACATACAAAAGTAAGCTCCCTAATTGTACCTCTTCCTCCAGGGCAAATTGAATCTAGCTTACCCTTAAATACACATTACACATGTACATGAACTCTTGGCAATTAAAGAAAGTGAACAATTGTTATTGTTAAGATTTTGCAAACAACTATTTAGTATGAACTTAATTAAACATAAATTAATCCTCTTTGAGATGATATGCAATTTGAATCATACCGTCCATGCATGAGTGAGCATAGCCATTTAACGAGAGATGAGTCTCTGAAGAAAAATTGCAAAAATAGGGCATCTGGCCATTCAAATGTTGATGAGCATGGGAGGTATCCTATGGCTCGTCAATGATTTTGGATGGCATCTTGACTGTGCTTGTCAATACCATGCAGTCATGAGACTACAGTTGACTCTGATGGGTAAACTGTTTTATATATATATGTGGGTGTACAGCAAGATGTTCAACAATCAAGGAGGCCTATGGCTTGAAGAGAGATTGGAAATCTTCTCTTTTTTCAGCGAGCATTCTGTCGCTGAAACAGCACATTACGTTCGCCACCCACTCCAAACCGGCAGCGTTATAATTGCCTGGCCGTGCAAACCAGTCTCAGACTTAATACCACCGAACCAGGTCGCAGTTCAACTCAACATTACAACCAGAAAGGACATTTGCCATAATTTTAATTGAAGCCGTTAAGATCACAGAAAAAATGCAGCCTCGTTATCCGATCCATAAAGAAGAGTGAGAAAAAAAATTGCAGACAAGGTATAAAGACATTCAAATTATACAAATTTGTGAATCACATCATTTTTTTTTCCACAGCCAAAGCAAAGTTAAGTCATGGGGAAAAATATCAAATAATATATCGGAACCCTATGTTCAGGCTTCTAAAACCAAGCGTACAAAGTAGACGGGCCTGAGGGAGACTGTAAACTCATTCAGAAAATAGGAAATTTATAAGAAACTTGTACAATAATTTTTTTTTAAAGACCAAAGGCTTTGAAAACAAAGAGAGAGAGAGAGAAAAAAAAAGGTATACAGCAAAATATATCAACTTGAAGTCAGTAGAGGGAGAGAGAAGTGTCTTATATATTGTATAGGAAAGGTGAGTACAGACTACAAAACAACATTGAACAAAGAAACTGGTTTTGACCAAGGTCAGTAGACATGACAGCCTGTAAAAAATGTGGTGGTGGTTATTTTACCTGACTGCTAAGAAAGCATAAATGCTTGTTAGTAAGCAACCAGACGGCCGACGGCTTTAAGTCCTCTCCGAGGGACCTGGCAATGAGGATTAATGCCTTACCAAAGGGCTCTAGTGCATGAGAGCACGTTTACACTAAGCCCCATCCAGTTATATATTTTCTTACAATACGACGTACACACTAGAGTGGGACCCTGATTCATTACCAAGTCTTGCTTCCGGACTTTTTTCTACAATTTTATTGCATGACCGCAGCTAAATTTCATCTATAACATGATTGGAAAATTGTGTGGTGCCCAATTTCATCACTTAAAGTATTGAACCAAGTTATTGATAACGCAATCAAAGTTATGTCTAGACCAACGTTTCTCCAATCAAATAGAACACCTGCTGTTATCATTGCAGTATCCATCTCATGAGGACATGTAGGATGAGTGGTAATAACTTATCCATTGCCATGGCAACTAAAAGCAGAAGTATCGCATCTATCTCATAAATGTATTAAATTTGTTTTAAAGCCTGTCTGCACTAGTTTGGCATGGGGGATTAGACCTCCTTGCAAGGTCACTGACAGGTGGTTATCTCATCAAATCAGCTCTCAATTAACAAAAGAAAAAGGGCATCATGGGGGACCAACAGGCACCGATTAGGCAATGTTTGCTATATAGAGGGCGCTAGTAGCTAAAAGTAGTGCAGTGGGGCTTCAAGTCAAAGATATGAAATTAGAAGGAAGGGGAAGCTGGAGATGAGGAGATTAAGAAGGACAGAGATAATGATGGAAAAAGAAAGAATAATGATCATAATATTTGTGTTTACCCAGGGAAACCTCATCAGCATCAAAGCTGTTCTTCTTCATCTGAGGGCCCTGTAATTAATACCAACATTCACCTGGGTGGAGAGTGGCAAATGTGGATTAATGCTTTGCCAAAAGACATTCGAGCCGTGCTGGGATTAGAACCTTCAACCCTTGGATTAAGAGTCAAGTGAGTAAACCATCCACACCAACTCCACAAGGAGAGAGCGAGAGAAAGAAGGAAGGAAGACAGAGACAGAGATGAACAAAAAGAAAAAGAGAAATGATAGAGAAAGAAAGACATACACAAAGCTAAAGGGCACAGGTTGAGTGCAAAGATGGAGACCAAAAGATAAAGAATGATGTAAGTATAAACAGAGAGATAAGGAGGAATCTATTTTCCTTAAATACCATCTGTACTAGTGTAAAGGAGCGATTATACCACCCTGCAAGGTCACTGGATTATCTCATCAACTCAGCTCTCAAATTACATTTTAAAAAGAGGATCATGGGGGACCAATAGTCACCGATTAGGCCTTGTTTGTTATATACAGGGCGCAAGTTGTTACAAGTAGTGCAGTGGGGCTTTAAAGTGTACCACTCTTCTAAAAAATAATTGTTGTACAACTGGAATGCATAAAACGATCATATAAAACCTCGCCTGATATTCTATAGGTTAATGGAACCGGAGCATTAAGAAAATAAAGAATTACATTTTTAAAAGCTCACAAGGAACCCAAATCAGACATGGGTTCAGTGCAGGCCTTATTTTATACAAGCACTTACGAGTATGCAACAAGTCTACTAACAAGTCGCTTTTATGCTAATTGAGAGTGTTTTTAAACTCACAAATCTCTTGAAAGAAGTCATATTTGAAGCTTATATTTTGAATATATACAATTGAAGCATTAAAACATGGAAATACTCACATACAAAACAAACCGTTTTGGTGGTTGGTACACTTTAACTTAATATTAGATACATGCATGCACCTTAGAATTATAATGCATGTTCTATAAAGCAACATGAAGAAAAAGAAAGGGAGAGAATTGGGTTATAATGAAGACAAAATATCCAATAATAAAATTTGTCATTTGAAAATACAGATGGATAACATTAAAAACATACCATGCAATATATCATCATGTGATCTCACTGTCAATTAACATGACAGCATGAACGTCATGATATAAACAACTATTTTCTCTCTCTCTCTCTCTCTCTCTCTCCCTCCCTTTATTTATGATGCCCTCCCTCCTTCTCTCTCTTTCTAAGACTTTTACCCCATCTTTTCAAGTTTTCAAAATTTGACAACATTTGATAAAAACAGTTAACGTCCCTCCCTTGCTTTTACTTTCTCCCTCCTCCCTCCCCCTCCCTCTCTCCATCCATCCCTCCTCCCCGTCTCTCCCTCCCTCTCTCTATCACCTCTCTTCCCCACTTTCTCTCTCATATATCTCAAGCATACCACAGGGAACACGACAGCATGAAAAATGAGAAGCACTCTCTTACTCTCCCTTCTTCCTTCCCCTCCTCCTCCTCCCTCCCCTCCATTCATCCCTCCCTCCCTCTCCTTCTCCCTCTCTCTACCACCTCTCTCCCCCAATTTCTCTCTCATATATATATCCCAAGCATACCACAGGGAACTTGACAGCATGAAAATGAGAAGCACTCTCTTACTCTCAGGCCGCCGATACCTCGTCGAGCACGCTCAGCCTTTCAATTTCTAGTCCAATTTCATGTGACACCGAGGCTGATGTTTGGTTCATGTGAAGAAGCTAGAGCTTTCTATGATTCTCATTTCCGGTCCTGCTCTCTGACTCCTTGCAAAAAATAAATAATCGATTCCCTCTCTTCCTTCTTCTCTCACGAATGTTGAGGGTGAAGAAATGCGATGACGTGCATCCAAGGAGTCATATTTTTTCTCTTTCTTCCTTCTGTACCTCACAGGGAAATATCCTCCTTCAAATAGGATAACATGTCAAGGATTGTAAACTAGGATTTGCATTTGCATCTACATTTGCCACACTCAACCCAGGTGATGTAATGGGTACCTGGCAGGAATTAATTCCTTGAAATGCTGGAGCGCTGTACTGTATAAACGACAGCTAGGCTAAAGTTGGGGTAATAATAAATGCGCCTCGGAATAGAATTATCTAGATAGACGGCGCTATGGAAATGCCTATTATTATTATTATTATTATTATTTGATGATGATGAAAGTCAACTGTTCAAAGCTTGATTTTGTGACAAGCTGTCTGATTCTCTCTTTCTCCCATTGTCACTTATGTTGAATATGAAGTTGTACGATGAAGTGCATAGGTAGTTTTTTCCCTTTTTTCCCCTTTTTTATCCATGCTGATCTTTACTGCAGGACGACATTTCCTTCAAATAGAATTCCATTTAAAAAAAGGGTGTAACCAGGACTGTCAACTGAGGTTGGTGGGGAGGGTGGTAGGGGAGGGAGGGGGGTTGTTGCATTACACGTCATACACTGCTCCACGATTAAAATCTTACACAAAACATTCCTAACTTCAAAAAATGAAGTCAAAGAACTTCTTTCAAGTCATGACTAAACACTACGTAACCCTGAACCTAACCCAAACTAAATTTTTAACCATAACCATCGCCAAATAAAGAATGATGCAAATGTTCGGTCATTCCTCATTACTTTGCATAATTCTTACCTCCCACGCACGCCCACCGTGCAAAATGGTCCTATCAAAAGTGATAACCCACGGCTATAAGTGATCATGCATGGCTACATGTATGATGGGTATCTCTAGCTCTTAAGGTGCGATAAAATGTGCATATTTCATATAGTAGGAAATTGATGCGCACAATGTGACATACATTACACTGTTGACTGTGCTCATGTACTGCGATGTCATTCAAAGCAAATGGCAGCCTGTATGAATGTGCAATTTTGGGCATCTTGTTCAGGTTGTTGCTCATGTTCCAACTTAACATTCATATTGTAGACCTGGGGAGTGTTTCATAAAGACTAAGATCAACTTTAGTTGGACTTAATAATAACAATAATAACGTTTTATTTTAGCCAGGGTAGCCACTTCAGTTATGAAACTGCTCTTCCCGCGGGCCCTGCATAACATAATATGTTATTACTACCCTTCTCCAATCTAATATGCTTAGCGCCTAGCTAGAAGGCAGAAGGTCTCATTATTATAAGTCTTTGGTCTTTGACTCGGCCGGGGTTCGAACCCACGACCTCCCGTTCATGAGGCGGGCGCTCTAACCACTGAGCCACTTGAACTATGGCAGGCCATTCATGCCACCGCATGGTTGCTCTCACCATTCCTGGCACTGGTCTCTCAAGGGGCGTAAACTTAAGGTTACAATATATCTGGGTTTTTTTTCTTTTAATATTCAACTATCAAATAATGTAAAATCTGTAGATTTGTGACGTCTCTTGAGAGACCAATGGTGAGAACAACCTGTTGCATGAATGGTCTGCCATACTTCAAGTCCAACTAAAGTCAATCTTAGTTTTTATGAAACAAACCCCAGTTTATAAAACAAATAATTCATGTTTCGAAGCTGCACATGCATTAGTGATATCCACTCAGTGCTTTCACAGTAAGCTGGATAATGAACTTAAAAAGTCTGGTCCATTATCTGGTTGTGACTTTACCCGCATGCAGTGGTTATACACTAATGCACTGACAAACATGCATTAGTGATATGCACTCGGCTAAGTCACGGTGAGCCAGATAATGAACTTGAAAAGTCCTTTCCATTATCCCATTGTGACTTAACGTGCGTGAAGTATATATTCACTAATGCACCCGCAAACACGAATTATTCGTAGATAAATCCATCTCCATTTTGCGCATCTTCCTCCTAGCCTCCTAATGTTCTTTTTTTTTCTTCTTAATTCACGTTTCTCATCATCCTCATCCCATTCTCACCCTCATGGAAAATGTGGTCACTTAATTCTGTGCTCCATTCAGGAGAGAAGATTGAAGAACATACACTGCACGGCATCAGCCTTTTAGGACATTCGATCCGAGCGAGAGACCTTTTAATGCGGCATGAAAGGTTGAATCATACGGCGTAGGGCAAAATGTGAGACGTAATGTCAGGTAGTGGAGATATTTTCATCGTTTCAATACATCTCTAATCAGATTTGGTTTCCGTTATGATGTAACGAGAGGTGGATGGAATATCAGGACTTTTTCCATGGATGCACAACGTCCATTATGAACACAATGTATAACGTCCATCTCCCTCCCTCTCTCTCTCTCTGTCTCTCTCTGTGTCTGTTTTGTCTGTCTGTCTGTCCATCTCCCTCCCTCTCTCTCTCTCTGTCTCTCTCTGTCTCTCTCTGTGTCTGTCTGTCTCTCTCTCTCTCTCTCTCTCTCTCCCCCCTTCCTACTTTTTAAAAGGCTTTGAAATCATGTTAATCATACATAAAGGCATACAATGCCATTTTGTGAGTTGTTGGGGCTATCCTTTCATATCTCCATATCATTCCCTCTTTTCCTTTGGAATATAGATTCATTTAATGAAGTAGCCCTTTCTCTTTCACTGCAACAACACTTTTATCACTCTTTCTCTCCCTCGAAACCTCTACCATCTATTTTCTCAGTTTCTCTATGTCTCTCCCCCAAATCTTTTCATTCTTCTTTCTCATTCTCCTCTTTCTCTCCCTCCCTACCCCCCCCCCTCTCTCTCTCTCTCTCTCCCCCTCCCTCTCTCTCTCTCTCTCTCTCCCTCCCTCCCCCCTCTCTCTCTCTCTCTCTCTTTCTCCCTCCCTCCCTCTTTCTCCAATAACGCTCTCTAACTCTCTCTCTCTCTCTCTTTCCTCGACCTTCTTCGTTTTTTCGACTCTCTTTAACTCCTTATCTTTCATGATTCTTTCTTATTGGCCAAGCTTTCTCTACTGTCTGCACCCCCACTGCCTCATTCTCCCTCCTTTTTCCTTCCTCTTTCCTCCCTCTCTCCCTCCATCCCACTCCCTCTTCTCTCCTCCTCATCTCTCTTCCTCTCTCTTCCTTTCTCCCTCCATTATTCCCCTAATTTTCTGCCTGTCTGATTTCTTTCAATCCATTCATCTCCAGGCTAATCAATCTATAAGCTCATGCTGCCACATGGAATTAATATCCTGTGTTAGCCTCATCTCATAAAGCCAATACTATTATACCCATTGGCACTGTTCACACAACAGATATGTTGCGCTGTTCACATGATATGTCCACGATCAATACATTCACAAAAAATTTGTGGTAAAAAAAATATGGTCCATTAATTATGCCCCTAATTTTCTGCCTGTCCGATTCCCTTCAGTGTATTTATCGCTAAAATAATCAATGTATATAATGTATAATATGGAATTAATGTCCTGTGTTAGCCTCATCCCATAAAGCCAATACTATTATACCCATTGGCACTGTTCACACAAGATATATGCTGCCCTGTTCACGCAACAGATATGTTGATCTGTTCACACAACAAATATATTGCGCTGTTCAAATGATACATATGTTCACGATCAATACATTCATGTCAAATTTATTTGCAATGTAATGAAAATGTGGTCTAGCCATAAAGCCAATACTATTATACTATTGGCACTGTTCACACAAGATTTATTTTCACATAACAGATATGTTGCGCTGTTTACTTGATATGTTCACGAAAAACACATTCACGCCAAATTTGTTTCGCAATCTAATGAAAATGTGGTCCATTAATAATCAATGTACAACATGGAGTTGTTATCATGTGCTAGCCATAAAGCCAAAACTATTATACTATTGGCACTGTTCACACAACAGATATATGTTGAGCTGTTTACACGATAGATATATCCACGATCAATATATTCATCACATATTTATTCGCAATCTTTAATACAGAAATGTGCTCCATTATACCCCTAATTTTCTGCCTGTCCGATTTTCTTCAGTGTTTTTATCCCCAGAGTAATTAAATATATAACATGGAGATATTGTCCTGTGGTAGCCATAAAGCTAATACTATTATACCATTGGCAGTGTTCACACGACAGGTATGTTAAAGGTACTATGTCCCATTTGCAGGCCAAAAAATGAAAAAGTTAAATTCCAACTGCATTTGAAAGAAAATACTAATTTAGAACTTCCCTAAAAAAGATGGGGCTTGAAAATGTCTTCAAGTAGGAAAATAACGACTATTAGTTGTCAAATTGACTTTAGGGCTATAGAGCCCAAAAGTAATAGTCTTGATTTTCAGACAATTGTACCGAATGGTCATACGTTTTATGCTGCGCAAAGATTCAATCAGTTTAATCTTGGCCATCACAAGAAGTGGGTTATTGATGTAGACAAATGCTCATGTACCCTTTACAACTCTTTTCATGTATGTTATTACCAAAGAAGAAAAAAAGCCAGTCAGACACTCAATAGTGTCTGACAGTGAAGTCTAGCAAGTAAACGGGTTTCCTTGCATAATTTGAATATGAGGACACTGCTAATGTTTAAATTTCACAGATAGGACATACATGACATATTCATAATTCCTGCAAAGTTCTACAGCATTTGAGGTTGGCTGCAAAAGGGACATAGTACCTTTAATGAAAAA